>NW_017307406.1:256247-372682 GCF_000935625.1 Nanorana parkeri | reverse complement strand
GGGGCAGGGGAGGGGGCATGTACAGCTGGCTCTGGCTCTAGAGAGGCAAAGCCAGCTGAAAATGAAATAGCCGGGTACACAATATTGTCCAGATCCTTCCTGGCTGCAGTGTGGCAGCAGCCTGCTGTTTGCTGACGTTGGGTCACAAAAGTTCAATCGTGAATGTACTCCTGTGACCCAAAAGAGAAGCATAGCCCCCCAAAAAAGTTTGGCTTTAGTTCTCTTCTAGGGATCGTTCACACCATTGTGTTGCAATAATAGCACGGTTCAGTGGAATTAACACATGTTACCCACCGTGTGTTTACAGGGCAGGAGGTGCGTTGCCATTCATTGCGTTGCGTTGCGTTCCATACATATTGCACTCACCACTTTTTTCCAATCGCAGCGCACGATTTTGCGGTACCGCATGTTGCAATGCGGTTGATCACATTTCAAGCGGGAGGTGCATTTGACGTGCCATTCCAATGGCAAAGCAATGCACCTCCTGCCGTGCCAGTATATGGTAGGTGCGTTGCATGGTAGCACGCATCAATCGCAGAGAACCATGACATTAACGCACCGCAGTGGTGTAAACAAGCCCTAAAACGAGCTGCAGCAATAGCCAGATGGGCATGTCTCTAATAATACAGTGTGACTCATGAGCACTTCACTTCTAGACTTACAGTTATATGACTTTGTTACTAGCATCGTAATGAATCATCTGCAAGATTTACACGTCGTCACGGAAATACTTTTCAACACTGAACTTTCACAATCAGATATGTGTAGATGAGCACGTATTTTACCAGACTTTTATAGGTCTTCTCAGACTGCAGAAGAAATTGCATCAATCCATGTAGCCAGAAAAGTGCTGTAATGTTTCACTTCCTCATTCGGATAATGTAATAAAAAATATAATGTTTCCCTGGAGTTCACAAACAATGTACATTCATGAACCAGCAGTACAACCAGACTATTTATAACCCATACATATGTAAAGGCATTTTGTTTGTTTTTTTGGATGGCGGAAGAAACGGTTAGAACCCCTGTTAGGTTTTATTAGTTATTTGTCTACAAGTTAGGGAAATTATTTTGTTTTGCCTGTTAACTATTGTCACTGAAACTGAAAATGAGAGAAAATCTAAAATTATGAGTTGCCACCAAAACAGGAGTTATGGGGAAATCCTCCAATGGGGACACTTGTTCAGGTGACAACCATCGAAGAAGAGATTTCTCCCTTTGGAGAGATTTCCTCTTACTTCCTGTTGTGCCTACACGACAGGAAGTGAATGAAAATTTCCTGAAGGGAAAAAAAAAATAACTGACACTGTTTTAATCCTACACTACACTATTTAAAATGGAAAAAAGTTTAGCTTTTGATATACTTTATTTGTAATTAGGGATGCACCCATACCGGTATTTTGGTACTGAGTACGAGTACCGATATATTTTTTTTCGGCACTCGCTGATGGGGCAGGGGAGTGGGCATGTACAGCTGGCTCTGGCTCTAGAGAGGCAAAGCCAGCTGAAAATGAAATAGCCGGGTACACAATATTGTCCAGATCCTTCCTGGCTGCAGTGTGGCAGCAGCCTGCTGTTTGCTGACGTTGGGTCACAGAAGTTCAATCGTGAATGTACTCCTGTGACCCAAAAGAGAAGCATAGCCCCCCAAAAAAGTTTGGCTTTAGTTCTCTTCTAGGGATTGGGGCAGGGGAGGGGGCATGTACAGCTGGCTCTGGCTCTAGAGAGGCAAAGCCAGCTGAAAATGAAATAGCCGGGTACACAATATTGTCCAGATCCTTCCTGGCTGCAGTGTGGCAGCAGCCTGCTGTTTGCTGACGTTGGGTCACAAAAGTTCAATCGTGAATGTACTCCTGTGACCCAAAAGAGAAGCATAGCCCCCCAAAAAAGTTTGGCTTTAGTTCTCTTCTAGGGATCGTTCACACCATTGTGTTGCAATAATAGCACGGTTCAGTGGAATTAACACATGTTACCCACCGTGTGTTTACAGGGCAGGAGGTGCGTTGCCATTCATTGCGTTGCGTTGCGTTCCATACATATTGCACTCACCACTTTTTTCCAATCGCAGCGCACGATTTTGCGGTACCGCATGTTGCAATGCGGTTGATCACATTTCAAGCGGGAGGTGCATTTGACGTGCCATTCCAATGGCAAAGCAATGCACCTCCTGCCGTGCCAGTATATGGTAGGTGCGTTGCATGGTAGCACGCATCAATCGCAGAGAACCATGACATTAACGCACCGCAGTGGTGTAAACAAGCCCTAAAACGAGCTGCAGCAATAGCCAGATGGGCATGTCTCTAATAATACAGTGTGACTCATGAGCACTTCACTTCTAGACTTACAGTTATATGACTTTGTTACTAGCATCGTAATGAATCATCTGCAAGATTTACACGTCGTCACGGAAATACTTTTCAACACTGAACTTTCACAATCAGATATGTGTAGATGAGCACGTATTTTACCAGACTTTTATAGGTCTTCTCAGACTGCAGAAGAAATTGCATCAATCCATGTAGCCAGAAAAGTGCTGTAATGTTTCACTTCCTCATTCGGATAATGTAATAAAAAATATAATGTTTCCCTGGAGTTCACAAACAATGTACATTCATGAACCAGCAGTACAACCAGACTATTTATAACCCATACATATGTAAAGGCATTTTGTTTGTTTTTTTGGATGGCGGAAGAAACGGTTAGAACCCCTGTTAGGTTTTATTAGTTATTTGTCTACAAGTTAGGGAAATTATTTTGTTTTGCCTGTTAACTATTGTCACTGAAACTGAAAATGAGAGAAAATCTAAAATTATGAGTTGCCACCAAAACAGGAGTTATGGGGAAATCCTCCAATGGGGACACTTGTTCAGGTGACAACCATCGAAGAAGAGATTTCTCCCTTTGGAGAGATTTCCTCTTACTTCCTGTTGTGCCTACACGACAGGAAGTGAATGAAAATTTCCTGAAGGGAAAAAAAAAATAACTGACACTGTTTTAATCCTACACTACACTATTTAAAATGGAAAAAAGTTTAGCTTTTGATATACTTTATTTGTAATTAGGGATGCACCCATACCGGTATTTTGGTACTGAGTACGAGTACCGATATATTTTTTTTCGGCACTCGCTGATACCAAATACTACCGGAAGTCCCATTTTGGAAGCCAGGCAGCGTGTAATGACTCACCACCTGGCTTCCCGATTAACAAGGAAGCCGTCCCATGCTTCTCATCACTATGTGACGAGAAAGCATGGAGCTTGCTGCTTCCTGATTGGCCGGGAAGTCGGCTCCATGCTCTCTCGTGACAAGGGACAAGGAAGCATGGAGCCGGCTTCCCGGCCAATCAGGAAGCCGGCAGCGTGTAATGAGGCGCTGCCCAGCTTCCTGATACAGGAAGTATCGGGCTAGGCATCGGAGCATTTGGGCGAGTACGAGTACCAAATACTCGGTATCGGCACCAATACTAGTATCGGTGCATCCCTATTTGTAATGATTTGTAATTATAATGCACGTTTAAAAAGTGCAGTCTGATGGAGACCCTTGTTATAAGGGCAGATTCACACCATTTTCCGGACCAGATCTCGTCTGGAAAATAGTGTGAACCTGCCGCAGTTCCAGTGCATTACAGACCAGATAAAATGAGACATGCAGAATTTTTCTGGTCTGGTCTGGTCTGGTCTGGAACGGACTGCACTGGTGTGAACAGAGTCCAGAAATAGCATAGGGATACATTAGGATGCATTTTGAGTCCAGAAACAATCTGGTCTGGTCTGGAGATGATCTGGATGTGGCGTGAATGGGCCCTCAGGTAACTCAAATAATCTAGATGATGTGAATTAAAAATATGTTTAGTAAAGAAAAAAAGGACATCAAAGTAGAACTAAAGTCAAACCTTTTGGGTTTGAATAAAGTGGGGAGGGATTAGAATACCAGTCAGGTTTTTATTGCTAAATGTAAAAAAAATGGCCAGCACACAAACAGTTAAGACCTCAGAGGTTTACTGAGATGAAAAAGCACATCTACTTATTACCCAAACCATCTGTGTGACAAGGTCATTGCCCGTGCAGGGTGGGTCTGGTCCTCACCCATAAAGTAAACAACAAATGTGCATTGCCTTAATATGCCATAAAGATTGGCTGCTGTAGTTATCATAATGGGCTGCTTAGCTGCAGCATGTGCAATCATCACTGTGCCCAGCTGTGCCCTTAACTCATCATCAGAACAGGAATAGAGGGGGAATCTTCCAGTGGGGACACCAAGTCTGTTGACCACCAGGGATTCCCCTCAATTGGAGGGCCCGTTTACACTAGCCCACCTGCTAAAATGCTGCATTTTATCGGGCAGCCAAGTGCACTGTGGCAGCTCTGACATTGTGCATTGTATCACACACTGCCACAGCTGTCACTGTTTATATTTTTTCTTTCTTAACTTTATGTGGAGTGTACAATGGGGGGGATTTATATATATATAAAACTGGAGCAGTTGCCCACGACAACCAATCAGCTTCTCTCTTCAGTTTGTTCAGGTAAGCTTTGAAAATGAAAGATAGACACTGATTGGTTGCCATGGGCAACTGCCCCAGATTCTGTCTGCTCCAGTTTTGATAAATTCCCCCTAACATGTACACAATGCTTTAGCAAATTAAGGGCTTGATTACATTGCAATCTCCGGGTTCAGCGTGCGTTGGACTGGAACTGAACACAGTGGTGTGAACTAAGGTTGGTAGAAACCATTGATTTTACAGTACATGCTTTCAGAATTCATTTAACAATACACCCAAATGCTTCTGAGGTGAGCAAGCGCTAAGGGCCCATGTACACCAGAGCATTGTACTAAACAATTTGTATCTGTGTATTTAGCGCACTATAGCACAATGTAATGCAGCATGGAACTGCAAGTGACATTATGCATAATAAAACACCCAACTTTAAAATATAAAAAAAGGACACTAACACTTTTTATTTGGCAATAAATGGCCGCGGCATTTTTTATTGGTTTACCGTACTAAATACATTGAATAAATTTAAATAATGGGGGTCACAACGGCTCCTGTTTAAAAAGGGGTCTTCAGCCAATCAGAGGCCATCAAAGAAAACGAGTTTTCCCACCTGAAATGGTAAGTTTGCCTGGATACAGTCTTCATCCAATCGAATTCAAGATAGTTTTCCCGCCTAAAACCGTAAGTCTGCCTGGATACTGTAGGTAACCAATCACCTGTCGGGAGGAAAGCAGAAAGAGCGGGAAAACCAAACAAGATGGGGAACAGAACGACTAGACACTGCAGATCCACGAGGGGGAGGGGGGGGGGCTCGTTCATCCCCCCTTTCCATTCTTCACGGCACCCCAACGCACCTCCAGGCAGCAGTGCATTGCAAAAAAAAGTAGTGTGTGTGCTACTTTATTTTATTGAACAGCAATACCTAGAAAAAGAAGAGAGTGATCAAAGGGTACCACATCCCATAAACAAAATGTTTTGTTCACATCCTTGTAATATCTTGATTGATGTACTTAATAGGGGGTATACGGAGGGATAGTGCTCAAAGTTCAATGCTTAACATGTTTCATGGATAACAACTGCTTCTGTGAAACACATTATAGGGGGGAATTTATCAAAACTGGGGCAAACAGAATCTTGAGCAGTTGCCCATGGCAACCAATCAGCATCTCTCTTCAGTTTGCTCAGGTAAGATTTGAAAAGGAGACAGAGAAGCTGATTGGTTGCAGTGCAAATCTGCTCAGGTTTTGATAAATTCCCCCCAGGGCTGAGCATTGAACTTTGAGGACAATTCCTCCGTGTACCATTAGGTACATCAATCAAGATATGACATGGATGTGAACAAATACACTCTAATGTAAAGTGGGGATTGGTATAAGAAGGTGATATAATAATATTCATGACAAACATTAATTATTGGACAAGTGATTTTGTTGATGTCTTTAATGTATGTCTTTTTTTATGGACTTTTCAATAAGCTAACATAATAATATTTTTGAATGGTCCTTTGGGTACCTAAAAAGTCAGTTTCAATGCTCTAGTCTTCAATAAGTATTGAACAGCAATGCAGAGCACACTAATAGGGTACATGACTGGGAGTTGCATTCCGCTGTGTGATAGGGTTCCCTATGATGTGAAGGGGCCCTGAAACGCAATACAAACTCTGAGCCCTCGTTCACATCTGAACGTTTTGTAGCGCGTTCTATGCTCGACGAACGCTCTACAAAACGCTCAAAAATATAAATCCCATTGTATTCAATGGTCTCGTTCCCACCTTGGCGTATTTCCGCCCGTCCCTAACGCGCTACAAAACGGCCTACGCCTGCAAAGGTACATGTACTACTTTGGGCCGTTTTGTTGCGCGTTTCCATTGGGATACAGCCAAGTAGCCTTCGGAAACGCGCGACGGTCGCGCAACTTTTTTCTAGCATGTGCTGCATTGCGTTGTGCGATAGCGTGCGCTAAACGCACAGAAACACATCTGGAGAGAACAAGCTCTAAAATTCTGCTCACACCATTGTGCTGCGCTAAACACATAGAGGGGAACTTATCAAAACTGGAGCAGACAGAATCTGGAGCAGTTGCCCATGGCAACCAATCAGCTTATCTTTTTCTTTTTCAAAGCTTACCTGAATAAACTAAAAAGAGAAGCTGATTGGTTACTATGGCAACTGCTCCAAATTTTGTCTGCTCCAGTTTTGATAAACTCCCCCTGTATCTGTGCAATTAGAGCACGCAATCACACAATGCAGTGCACACTAGGTGCGCTGGTGTGTTCATTCTGAATGGCACCTAATGTACCCCCGGCAGCCGTGTGTTGTTGCTGTGCGTTGAAAAAAACTAGTGCATGGACTACAAAATTTCAATGCATGGCAACACAATGCAGGCTATTAGGGTACAATGCACGACTGCTGTGAGGTGCATTGGGGTGGCATTCCGAATGAATGGCAACGCAAAGCACCAGCATGCATTTATTGCGTTGTGCGACAACATATGCTAAAACGCACAGACTCTGTGCCGGTTTCTGGAAACAACATGGTGTGAATTGGCTCTAAATGCAATTCAGTTCGGGTTTTACATGTACCTCTGCCTGTTAGTGCAGTGCAGTCATTATATTAAACTAGGCAGCTCTGTTCAGCGACGATGAGGAAAGCAGGCTGCTTCCTTCTATTTCCAGTAAGATTCTCCTGACCCAAGTTCTTGACAAACACAGGATCTGACTAAAAATGTCCCAACACCCATCAGGAAAGCCTGAGTGTGACATGTAGGAAACCCCACCACTGTGACAGGAGGGCGGGGACTCAGGGCACACCACCATCACACCCACGCAGGTGGCAGATACAATGTACTGAATCAGGGTGTGTGATGGCGGATGGAGGGTCAGGTACATGGGAAGACGCTGTTTATAGCTATGAGGAAATGGAAGCGCTAGACGTGTTCTTATTTCCTTATCAACGCCATATGCCAGAGACTTTATGCCAAGTCATGTGACTCAGGAAGAAAAGGATAGCCGCAACGGTCTCCCGTCAGAGAGTGACGTCATCGTGGGCGTGTCATTTGTCAATGAGCGGAGGACGGGACTGTCACTATGAGCTAGAATTAGTAGCAGTGTATACACACCGAACACTTTAGCTCCGCACTCCAGTGACAGCCCTGTGTGATCCTTCCCCCTACACAAGGTCATCACAAGCATTTGCTGGAGAAGAGGTTCTACAGATCTACCTGGATATATATATATACACAGGAGGGTAAGAAAACGTGTTTATTTATTTATGACTGACTCATTGTTTATGGAATGAGTATTTAGTTTCTTCCTTTAGATATATATTGTATATATTGCCTTGCAAAAGTGTGTTCTATATCATTACAACCTAGAATTTAAAATTGGGTGGGGTTGTACTATGTAATGTACACAACATTTCTACCACTTTCTAGGTGCATCATTTTTATTGTGACACAAACAACAATTAAGGCAAAACATTTGAAATCTTGAGTGTTCAGATGTATTCCCCTCCAACCAAAAGTCAATACATTGTAGAGCCACCATTTGCTGCAATTACAGCTGCAATTCTCTTGGGGGTATGTCTCTATTGGCTTAAGTATGGCCAGCCCAAAAATCCATTTTAATGGCAGGTTGTATTGCAATAAAACAGGGAAAACACCAAGGGGGTGAATACTTCTGCAAGGTATTGTATATACAGCAGTACTAGGTGGCGATGACTGTGCATATTAGCAACAATGTCCTTGTAGGTTTGGCTAAGTCATCTTCATACGAGTACTACGCCAAATACTCGGTATCGGCACCAATACCGATATTAGTATCGGTATCGGTGCATCCCTATTCCGTTTAGCATGGATGGGGGAATCGAGTGTATGGCTAACTTTTTTTATAGCACTGATTGCTCTTATAATTACACTGATGTTTCCATGTTTTTTGATATCAGTGAAGGCCACGCTAGGATTTATGTGAGTGAACGTTACCAGCTGCAGCAAAAAAAACACCCTAAAAAACAAAATAGCTACTGTATCTGGAGCCTAGCGCAACACAGTAGCTATTTTAATGTTTCCATGTTGTATGCCTGCAAAGTGGCAACTGGGGCCTGGTGAACTACAGTGGCTTTGTTGGCACATAAGTGCAATGTACTCAGCTAGATCTAAAGATGTCAGAAAAAAGAAGCGGAAATAATTATTTAGTGTGAGGCTACAGAAAACGTAACTTTTGGTTTGTCACGCAATTGCATTTCAATGGTCACATGCTGTATGCATGCATGGGAGCAGCCTATATTCAGATATTTGCCTGTGTGTCTCCAAAACATTGGACGATCTATACATACTCACTATGCTTCATTAGGTAAATGAAAAGTTGATTTTTGTAGTGTTGGCTTTTTTTTCTACAAAATCCTCAGTTAACAACCATCAGAGTAGAACCATTAACCCATCAGTCACAAGTCCCCAGGGTATGTGCACCAACCCCTTAATGACCAGATTGTATGAATTGTGCATTAAAACCTCTGTCATCCTACTCCATAGGATAGGTGTTAATCTGTCAGTGACCAGTATGTGTCAGTGCGGGCTGTCAGTTTGGCACCCACAGTGTCAACATATGTATTGATTTCTTATTCATTTTTGCTGTACTCCACCAAGCATCATCCTCACAATGAAGGGGGATGCATGAGCCCCCAAAACACATTTTTAAAATGAACTTTGCACTCTGATCATTATAGTTTTACTGGACTTTTCATACATATGTAATCTTTGGTTTATCTTGGGCACCCAGTGGACAACCCTGATGTTAGAGAGCAGTCGTGAAAGACTCAGGACTTTATTATCTATCATCTATGTCCCTATTGTCCAGTGTTTCGTCAATACCTTCTTTAGGCATCGTCTGTTTAAACAGCCCCGATGCTGGCGACGTACACTGTACGTCGTCAGTCACGAAGGGGTTAATGGGATTGTGTATTGACCACACTACGAGAAAGAGCAGACATCTAATTCGGTACCCCAGGTGACACTGGAAAGGAATATCTCCATCACTTTTTGCACTGCAGTAAGATGACAGCAGATCAAACTCAGGTAGCTCCTGCATCTCCACATGCAATTCAGCCTCAATAGCCACAAAGTATATAAATCTAAATGTCTTTACAAACCTAGTTGTTACCTTGTAGTAGTAGCAGTGACATCATCACTGTGCCACACAAAGCCTGGGAGGAACCCAACGGGTCCACCCACTACAGCCTGCTTGAAGAAAACTACAGGAGGGGCGGATACAAGACCAGTCACAAGACACAAGGAGAGGATGCAGCGCTGACTGGTCTTTATTAGAGGAAGCTCCTGCACAGAGGCAACGCTTAAAGCTGGATTACTGCACAGATCTGGAGGAAAAACACCAAACACACAAAGATTTAAATAAGAAAACACATGCCTCTTATATTTAGATAATATTTGCTTATTCCAGATGATTGAATATGGCTCCAGTCAAAGAAGTAGAAAATAAGAAAGCACCACCAACGTAAGTATTCAGTATTGAATAGAAAATAACTAATAGTTAATGGTCCGTGATTAGTGCACATTTATTTCGCTTTTATGTCAATAAAATTAGTCCTTAACATGAGACAATGAGGGAAATTGTTAATTTATTTCATAAAGGGTAAACATTATTGTGTACCTTAAAGGAGAACTATGGGGTGAGTGAATTACACTCATCCCCATAGTTAGAGCCCACGTGTGACATTGAAACTGTCACACGTCGGTTCTATTGATCAGGTAGTGAGTGAAAACATACTGCCAATCCGCTCACTTCCCGATCATCTCCCTGCAGAGAGCGTTGACTCTCAGTCATGGCTCCCTGCAGGGTTTCCCACCCTCCCCACTCCGATCCTCAAGCGCTGAGTGGAGGAACGGACGGGGGGGGGGGGGGGGGGGGGCATAGCTGGCTCTGCCTCTAGATAAGCAGAGCTTGCTTTCAATCAGCCAGCGGGGTGTATCTCAGCAGTATTGTCGGAATCTGTTACGGCTGCAGCGCTCTCAGCATATAGCGGGCAATAGCCCGTATACTGAGTTTGAGGTCACGGGAGGACGTTAGTATATGTCCTCCCGTGACCCTAAAGATAACTATGTAAAAAAAAGGTTACCCCATAGTTCTCTTGTAAGTATTGGCTAGGTAATAATATTGCTATTTTGTAATAGTTATTTTTAGTCAGATAAAGTTTTTTATATTTCTATTTTTTTCTTGGCTTTATCCTGTCATTTTTCTCCCCCTTAGTGTATGTAAAGCAAGACTAGTTGTCTTGCTTTATAGCAATTAACAGTTCACACCACACTCTCTCTTCCCCAGGTCATTACTATTATATCTTTGTAACAATTTCAATCAATAGCAAAGCAAACTGCTAGACTTAAAGGAGAACTATGAGGTGAGTGAAAATCTGTCACATGTGAAATCTGTTAAACTGTCACATGTCGGCTCAATAGATCAGGAAGTGAGCGAACGCATACCGTCGCTTGCTCACTTCTCGATCATGTCCCTGCAGAGAGCGGTGACTGTCAGTCAGGGATCCTGCAGGGATTAACCCCCCCCCCCATCTGATCCTCCAGCACTGACTGGCGGAACGGACGGGGGAGCAGGCGGGTACAGCTGGCTCTGCCTCTATGTAGGCAGAGCCAGCTTTCATTCACACAGCTGGGGGGATCACAACAGCATTGTCGGGATCCGTCCCGGCTGCGGCAGTCCCAGTATACCGCGATATACTGAGCCTTGTGTCACGGGAGGACGCTAGTATATGTCCTCCCGTGACTCTTAAGAGAACTATGGGGAAAAACACTTACACTATAGTTCTCCTTTAACCGCTTGAAGACCAGGTGTTTAGTGGGGGGGCGCACGTCTCGAGGCTTCATACAAGCGATCCGCCGGCTCTATAGCCGGCGGATCGCTTGTATATTAATGGGCATTGCTGTTTTCAAATAACGAGCATTTCCGCGAAGTGCACCCGAGCGGGTGGAAGTAACAGGACGTGTATACACGCCCAGTTACATCCAAGAAGCTCCCGGCCGGCCATGTATACACAACGGCCGGCTGGGAGGTAGTTAATGTGCATCAACCCAACAGCACAATAGCACTATCACTGTGCTACATCAATGGGGTTACTGATCAAAGGAGTTTTCAGAGTCCAGCTAACAGGCACACAATGTTTATGACTACGTTGTTACAGAGTTTACAAACCAAAGAATATTGTAGAGTTTATAACCATACCAAAGTTTATGTAACCAATGGTTGAAGGGTCACAAACAAATCACTGATACCTCACTGCCTAGTCCATTGCTTTAGTCCTCCAGCTGGCGATATTCAAGTCTCGTGTGATACTCGGGCTCTCTCGTGTGTTATTCGGGCTGCAGTTTCTTTAGGAGCACACTGCTCTCTCCCCCACGATCCACAATCCAGCTACCTCCAATCTCCCGCTTGTAAGCTCTTCTTCAAGAGCCTTCCATAGTGAACTAACTGCAGGTGGATGCAAAGACAAATTGTGCAGACTGAGGTATACCAAACCTCTTTCAATTTATTATACATCAAAACTGGAATTAAAAAGCATATCACATGTATTCTGACCCGGGTTTTGTCCTACGGCTTTCTCAGGGGATATTAGATCTCCAGAACATATTTACACACATACAGTATATCACATCCTAACACCTCCTCTTTCCTCTTACCTCAGTTTAACACTCTATAATGCATTCTGATATATTGAATAATGCAGCATAATAAAAATTCATCTAAAAATGTAGCTCAATTTTATACATACCCTGCAAGGAAATTCTAATTTTTACACATTATTTTATAAGGCAATGCATTTAAAAATTATTTTATTATCTCTCTCTTATAGCTCTCAAGTGCTCCTATTACTTTTTACCCCTCCAGTCTCCATATATCCTCTCTTGCACTAATTGTTAGGCTGCTTGAAATTTTGTTATGAAACCTCTTATAATAATCAAGCACACTATGAGTGGTGAGTTCCTTTTTTATATTATGGAAGTATAGTCCTATTATTCTGACTCCGATTGTTGTATGCCTGGCCTGTATAAACAGATATAAACACTGCGAACAATCCTTATCAGATAGCTGAACTCACCAAATACCTTTTCTTCCACGTAGAGCTTTATTGCAAGCAGACAAAAAGCTACAGCAGATGAATGAACTTATGGTACTTGAAGGTCAGAGATGGTAATGTTTCCAAGCAAGCATGTACATGTGCATGCGGCCATATTACAGTCAGCCATGACACCAGAAACGACCAGCTCATGAAGGGAAATACATCATAAATTAAAAAGAACACAGAAAAAGTGGTGCAATACCCAAAACGACCACAAGATGGCAATATAATAACCAGCTACTAATGCCAATGAGCAAATGGCTTAAAGAAAATGTAAACTTCTCACTTCACAGTAATATGAATATTACCGTGGCTATGCATCGTGTCATGTTTATACAACTGTGTAACAGCACACCTATTCTGGTTTTGAATGTCCTATACATGTTTCCAATATATTGGTGTCCACATGGGCACTGATTATAGTATCAGAATTTATATGCAATGTACATTTTTTTTGATTGGACTGAAACTTCTTACTATTCCTGAAGTCTATAGTACAAATCTGACACCCCTTTCTTTTAAATCACAGGAAACAAACATTTAAAGTGACCCTGTGCCCAGATTATTAACATTAAACTATTTGCATATTCTTAATGCACAATAAAATAGTTTTAAACCAAGCCTATTCTAGCTGCATTTAATGGGAACTTATTCATTCTCAAAGATATTCAATGATCACAACAAAGACTCTGTCGTGTTTCAGTCAGTTTCTAACAGCTTAGAAACATCTGCTGGATGGTTACAGTAAAGAGCTGGCAGGCTGCCCCTCAGTGACCACACCCCTCAGTGGCCACACCTTTTAGCAGCCACACCCCCAGTAACCACACACATTTTCCCCAATATCCGCACCATTTAAAGACTCCAATTTTGTTAAGTCGCAATGAAACATATTAAAAAGTATGATAAAAATAAAACTTTTATTCTAAGGTATAAAACTTGTCGGCACAATATAAGTATTGTTATAAAACAACAGAAGGCAAACAATAAATGTCAAACTAAAATACAGTCTATAACAAAAAAGTGTCAGGATGTCATGCCGACCCCTTTCTTCAAGTAAGTATATCTAGAAAAGTAAAAATAGAAAACAGAACACAAAACCCAGACTACATGTAAAATTAATGAATTACTATATGTCAGAATATACGAAAATAATTTTTAAAATTGGTGCGCGCAAGGGGGCGTGTCTGAGCGGACGTCTAGAGACGCCCGCTCAGATCGAGAGAGCTCCTGGCCGGCCGTTTTTTTACTACGGCCGGCCCGGAGGCAGTTAAATAATTTTTTTGTAAATGTTTTATTATTAATTTTTTACTGTTGGGGGGCTTCGGGGAAATATTTTTTGGGGTCCAAACAGACCCCTGACATTTCCCTTTTAAAATAGAAAATAAATTGAGGACACCAAATCCTCAATTTCTTTTTCAGCAGCCTCAGCACTCAATGAATGGGAAGCACTCAGTACGGAGGCTCCTCCCATTCATTCAGAAACTGATAGTAAAATATTTACTATCACCAGTAAATATCAATGATATTTACCGATCCCCTGCTCTGCCACACACAGAGCCGCTGTCATCCTGAAACTGACAGGATGACAGCGGCTCCGATCTCCTACCCGCTTCGCCATCCTGACAGCTGCGGGCGCGGCTTCTCTCCCCCTCACCGCTCGGCCATCCTGACAGCAGGCAGCGCCCCTCTGGGGGGCGGACGAGGGAGCGCTATCATGTCGGTGAGGAGGAGAGCGTGAGGAGGAGAGAAGCCACCCCGAGGACGAGCTGTGTCGGCCGCCTGCAGCCTTTGTTGCCATGGCGCCCTGTGCGGTCGCACAGCTCGCACACCCCAAGGCCGGCCCTGGTCACACCCACCCAACAACCGCTTCCCCCAAGGCACACACATAAAAGCAATATGCACTGTTCCAGATAAATATCATAAACATGAAGACAATCACAGACACAGTGGATTAAAGTATATCCAAAGCCAAAACATTTATTTTAATTTTAGCTAGATTAGGGAATGGTTAACACCCTTGTCAGGTTTTTTTTGCTGTCTGTGATCTATTATGTAGGTTTGCCTACACATCCAGCCCAAAAGAGCCAAGAGGTGAAAGGAAATCTTGTGAAGTGAGGAAAATCTATATATTGTTGCCAGTTGATAGTGTAACAATTGTCACCATTAAAAGATGTCCCCTCTATTCCTGTGCTATTGACAACTCAAAAATATGGTGACAGTGATCACTAGGCTATCCCAAGCAAGCACACAAACAGCAATAGAAACTTAACAGGGCTCAGGGGTGTGGAAATATAAAAAAAAAACTACTTGCCCAAGGGCTAATGCGGGGACCCAATCTACTTGTCCCTCATGACAATCTACTAGTCCCAATACAAAAAAATAGTTTTAAACAACCGTATTTAACCGTGCTAAATAGCACTTCTCATTGGTCAGTGTGGGGTGGTGGTTTGAGAGAGGCCAGATTTGAGCTGGTAATTCCATTTTCCCAAATTACTGGGAAAGTGAACTTACCCTTTAATGCACATTGGGCGTGTTACAGAGCGCTGCTGTCTGGCTACCACAATATGGCACACAGTGGAATGGCAGCAGCACTCAATGCCCACACACAATGTCCTACGCATGCATTTATTTGCATGCAGATGGTGGGGGTGGCATTTTAATTTTTTTAACATTTTTATATATTTTATTGTTGTTTACTTTAATTTTATTCCTATCACACAGGGGCTTACAAGCCTCTATGTGATAGTTTCGAGGCAACAGGTTCTCTTTATGTAAACTGCCCTTAAACATAGAACAGATCTTCCATGCAGTTTCTGGTGGTGCTGTGATTACAGCACTACGGTCCCACTGATTACAGAAAGCAGAGCGGAGAATGGATGTTCTTCATTCTGCTCCCCGCTGTCCATCCTGAGCTCATTTGCCGTGGCCTTGGGTCCCCCAGAAGTGCGGTGGAGATTGCTGCTCATTTTATACAAGTGATCTGAGATCATGTGTACTAAATGAGGGTCGGCTACCCCGATCTACATTTAGCTCTGCTAGCCCGCAGCAGGGCTAAATGTAGAAGAAAGTGATGTAGAGCACTTCCTGTTCATTCATATTTGGGGACACAGTAAACATAAAGAAGGGAATTTATCAAAACTGGAGCAAAGCCTGGAGCAGCTGTGCATGACAACCATCAGCTTTTCTCTTTCATTTTTAAATCTTAACTGAACAAACTGAAGATAGAAGCTGATTGGTTGGCAAGGGCAACTTCTCACCTATGTCCTCAATTATTTACAAACACTCTTGTAACGGCTCTCCATCGGCTCTGACTCCTTGGGCTATTACAGGAGGCTGAGCAGGCAGTGTGGGAGGAGAGCTCGATCTCCTGTGACGACTGACTCTCCCCCGCACCTCCAGCTTGGCCCCCTCTGACAGCTGTCTCTTCCCCGCACCCCACTCCATCCTGACTCCTCTGGCTGTCACAGGAGGCTACAGGTGGCTTTACGGCACTGCCTAGAGAACTTCACTATCTACAGGAGAATGGGCAAGGTGGCATGTTTTCTTGCACCAAAGGCCACTAAAAATGTAATGTACCCTGGTTGGCTAAGTGGTGCTTCTGGCTTGCATGGCACTCTGGGTCATGACTTTTGTGGGCTAGCCAGAAATCCAGCTCTGCTTAGCATGAATGGAGGAGATAAAGGATTATTGCTCTGCATAATGTGCGTAATCCAGGGTTGGAGGCAGGGCTGGTGCTGCCACTAGGCAAACTAGGGCGCCCTGATGCCTAGGGTGCAGCCTTGACCACTCACTCCACCCCACGGCGCCCCACCCTCTATTTCAAATTTGAAAAGCTAATGGCAGGCTGGCTATTGAAAACACCCACTGAGTATTTGCCTAGGGTGCTAAATAGTCTAGCACCGGCCCTGGTTGTTGGAGGCATACATATATCAATAGGCAGTTTGTGTTAGATGCTTAACTAAGAAGGTCTCAAGACAACTTTCTAAAATGTATTACATCTACAGCTCACGGTATCTGAGCACGATCAGTAAACTGTAGACATAATTATAAAGAAATAAGGAATATGGTATACTAAGCATAATGGACAGTCAGGGTGGATACATTTTGAATACCCCACTTTTCTGTTTGCCAACGTTTCCTTAAGAAATAATCATAAAAGGAAATCTCTGGAGCAACCCCAAGGTTCCACAAAAGTTTGGTTAAGAAATACTGTGTTAAATCCTAATGAGTCAAAATATAATGTCACTTTAGTGTGAAGAGTTAATATCCCTTCAAAAAATGTAAAAAATCAAAATAATTTGTTGCTTGCCAGCTTCTGATATTGTCAAGGAAATTAGTCCAGCGGATGTGACTTGGGATGTAGCTTATAGTTTATCTAGTGAGCGTTGTGTATGTAGGGGATTTACAATGCTTGTAATTTTAAAAAGAGAGATTTATTAGGACATGCTGGGCATGTTTTACAGAATCAGGAAATTCTGCAGTGGGATAGGTTGAGACTTTTATTTCGACAGAGATAGAAGAGAAACCAATGGAGCATGCTGGGTCTTGTTATTCTAAATAGACTGTATTTAGAATTTAGTATCTAGACCAGTGGTGTCCATGGAGTCAGTTAACAGTGGGATATGCTGGTACTGATCATTTTAAAGAAGGGAAAGGGTAGTGGTAAATGTTGGGACACGCTAGGTGGAGGCAGTGATTGCAGCCAACAAAGCAGGGATCACAAGTTATGTAACCTCATAACACAGCATCCATATCAAGCCAAGGATTTCCCACTCAAAAGCCACCAGACTGACATCGCTTACCCTAACCTTGCTCACATTCAGCTCCTGTGCACAGCAATTACCAGACTTGGGGAGCTACTGAACCCCAACAGAGTGAGATTGTGGTTGTAACATGATTCTTAAGTGGAAACAGGAAGTGGACTTATTTTTAAAAACAAAATTGTGGTAAATTGGCAGGATAGCAAATAATTTTTGAAATAATTTCTGTATTAAAATGAAAGCACCATTGGAGTGAAAGAACCAACTGTGCCAACTATAGTGAGAATATTTTCAGTCTTACTATAAGAGAGTACACAATGCAACTTGTATATTCTTTGTAAATTGCATCTAACAGTTAGTTAGTCTACAAATCTTTCATGTGTGCCACTGGCTGATGCTTGCCCAGATAACCATGGATATTGATTTTCAGAAAACAGTCAATACCGTACATTAATGTGTAGTGCTTCTTTGAGCATTGGGGCTTTCTAAACTCCATACTATCACATTTGACAATGCTATTTACATACATGTACATACGCAGTGTCTGCTTTTCCTCTAATATTTTGTTTTGTCCAAATCTCTCTGAACAAGAAAACTATGCATGATAAGGCTTCATTTTCTGTAGTAATTCTAAAACCCTTAGCGTGTCACATCCAAGTATGGGAATGTGGGAAACTGCATGATGCATATTTCCTGTGCTTATATTTTCCAGTATTCAAGACACAGTGCACATTAATGTCAGAGGTCTGCTATTTATAACTAGCTTCATTTTTTAAAGTTGACATTATTCATTCTAACATTACAGCTACTGGGGATATTTAGCCTCACTGACAGTTTTAAAAGTCATAGATCCCATCTTTAAGAAATAATGGGGGGAAAAAAGCTCTCTAGAAAGCTGAGACAGAATTACAACCTTCTATCTGTAAGGGCTTTAAAGTGTAACTCCGACCTTCCATTAAAAAATACGCTGCCTCTCATTATTATAAGTGTATCTGCATTTACAGTATACTCTTATTCTCCTGCAAAGTTTCACAAATACCCGTTGAGTCTGCCAGTGAAATCCACCCACCTAAGGCAGCTTCCTGTGATGGTGTGGCAACAATGCTGAACTGCTCCTATATTTAGAGCAGAGTTGCTATTCTCATGTAGACTTTGTCTGCTTGAACTACAGTAGGATGAAAAATGTTGCAGGGGGTATGGCTATCAGCATTGTCATTGCTGATTCACAAACCTGTAGCTTGACAATCAGCATCTGGCCACGCCTAATCCTGCCCACTTCTTTCTAAATTGACAGCACTGCCTTTATTGCTGAAACCACTGTGAGCTGCAGTGTCTGGGAGGTGGAGCATATGAGATACAATTGAATAAGGATTTGTTTCACTCAGGGAAGGTAAAGGTTTTTTTTTTTTTTTTTTGGCTTGTGAATTACATAGTTTTTTTGGCTTGTGAATTACATAGTACTTTTGCACTAATCATGTAGAACACAGGGCCTAAACACATAGCCCACAGAGACACTAGATCTGTCAGACAATTCATAGTGTCACAACTAAGGGGTCTATTCACTAAGCTGAACTGAAGGGGTCCTGGGGCCAAAGCTAGCCGAAGGATCAGCCGAAGCTACGGCTAGATCCTTCGGCAGCTTAGTGAATAGACCCCTAAGTGTTGAACTGACTTTAGAATTTGCAATTAACTTCTAAGGTATGTCCAGTGCTTGGACAAGTGTCAGTAATTATTGATCGTTTTGATCCCTAGAAGGGTCTATTGAGGGCACTTTTAAAACCTTTCCTGTCAGAATGGACCCTTATACTGTACATGGAAACATGACTTAGTCACACCTAGCCTCGGGAGGTTGTATTAAAAGATGATGATTTTTAGTTGACAATTCCAAGGGATTAGTTTACACTACAGCAACAAAATAGTCTTTGTAATTTAACTTAAGTTATTTATTTTTATTTTTTTGAAAAGTAAGACATATGAAAGCTTTGGGTAAACATCTTTTATCTGTCGCTATCCAGTGTAGTTAAGAATCAGTCCATAAACCCTAAGGGCCCATTCACACCAATTGTGGTGCGTTCCAGAGAAGCTGCGGGCGTGGCTGCGGTGCCATTGAGGTCAATGCACCACCACGCCCCCTCCCGCCCCAGAACGCAGGGGAAAGTTTTGTGAGCGATCGCTGTGCGTTCCAGCAGCTACCGCTCTGGAACGCACCACAGTTGGTGTGAGTGGGCCCTAAATCATAACTTGTCAAATCTGAACAAGTCAAATTCAAATTGAAGGTAAAGTTAGCCATACATGTTTAGATTTCTAAAAGAAAATCCGCTAATTTACCTATCTATGCTGTTTAGCGTTGATGGGGGAATCAACACATTTTCTGATGTTCATCTCCTCTGCTGGCTATTGTATTCATGAAGCGATGGGACCCACGGCTCTCTGAGACCTGAACAGTAACTGCATCTGATAGAATACAGGCACTGTGGGATCAAAACAGGGCAACCAAAAGAGAGAATGGAAAGACAATAAGACACCCAGTAGCAAGAAAAGGATAAAAAGACTGCTGAAACAGGATCAGAATGGCAAAATCACAACAAAGGCTGGAGAGTGTAGTAGTAAATTAAAACAACAAACCAACATTACAACTATAGGAATTCCTTAAAGAACAACTCCAGGCAGAATAAAAATGAACCCTTGCAGTGGGGCTATCACTGCACTGCAATTGTTAACTGCTTGTTTTGGTCTAAAATAAAAAAAAAGATATACTGACCTGAGCCTTGGTCCCACCTGACTGCTAAATCGCTCCCTGCAGCCTCTTCTTCCCCGGGCTCCGGCAGTCTAATGAGTCACCATGTGTAATACAGTGTATTAGACGTGAGGATGCCAAAGGACATTCCATCGCCAGAGCATAGGGGGAGAGAGGTGAGTGGTCTCTGTCTCAGGATGGAGGCTCGGGTGAGTATATCTTCTTTATTTGGTCCCCTGGAGAAAAACAAGCAGTTAAGCCTTGCAGTTCGAGGATAGCTCCACTGCAATTGTTAATTATTTTAAGCCCGTAGTTCTTCTTTAAATGATTCCAGGGCTTGACCACTTGAGGGATGGTTAGGACAAGGTGAAGACAGACTGAGACAGAAGGACACATAGTAGTAGGAGAAAGGCATTGGAAGGCATTGACAGACCCCATAGCTCACCAGCTAACTGAATCACATAGAACCCTGGGGACCCGCGAATAATCCAGCTGGGCTAATATACAAATGAATGTTTAATTTTTGGGAAGGATACATTAATAATGAAATGTAAAACATTTTAGGTTCCTCAAAACAAAAAAAGTACAAAGTATTATAGCTTGTTTTCTTAAGAAAGCGGCTTCTGACTGAGTAACTAACTCTGCCTGCAGGTGTAAGGAAGTACTCTCTGTTCATGCAGTGGTCTTTCTGCAAAGGTTTGACATACCCCTTGCTGAGTCTGAGCTAAAGCTCTCCAATCAGCAGGTAACACAGCTTTGTTGTTTTTAGAGCTATTCAGAGCTACTCGGCAGGGGGCTTGTTGAATCTCTGGAGAGAGACCACTGCTTCCACACAAAGAACAAGGCTCCTCCTCGGCAGCGTGCTGGAAGAAGGCAGGCTTTTCTACTCAGCCAGAGGATGAAAAAAAAAAGTTCAGTTGGGTATTAATATCACCTTAACTAACTGCACCCCAGCTCAATGATCTTTATACTCTTATACTTTTTATTGCTAGAGAAAAAAGGTCTCTTCAAGTCTCAAATCCTCACCTGGAAGAGATGAAAGAAGATATACTATATCATTTTGATCTTGGAACAAAGACTCATGATTTGCCAGCCCTGTTTGGGGATGTTAAGGTAAGAAAATGAAAAGTCTATAAATGACTCATTCATATATTATTTACAAAAGTGATATCTTCTTCAAGAAGTGTATTGTAAAATATGATATTGGTTATAGATTCTGTGAAACATTCTTCCTTATTTAAATATTTTAACACAGTGTTTGTGTTTTCAGTTTAGTATTTCCAACATAGTGAATGATCCCTGTGAAGCCAGGGCAGAGACAATAAGGAGCAAAGATCATTACTTTCTTTATACAGTTTGTAAAAGCTTTCACAAAGCTTGCTTCAGAGTTATTATGGGTGTGGCAAAAATGTACAGCTCAAAGAAGAAGTGTATTTGTTTCACTCTATTTACTCTTCTGAAGGGATTTGCAAAATTAACTAAGGTATTGTTAAAGGTCAGTAGCTATCTACTCCTCAATAGATAGAAGACCGAAGATAGCTCCAACCTGGAAAAAAAAATGTGAGGCCCCCGCTACCTCAGAAGAGGATTTATTAATTAAAGTTTAATTAGGAACAGTTTCTGCTTAAAGAAGAGCTCCAGACAATACTTTTCTTAACCCTTGCAGTGGGGCTACTCCCGCACTGGAAGGGTCAAGTGCTTATTTTGGTCTAGCTGCAAAAATAACAAAGATATACTCACCTGAACCTTACAGCGCTTCCTCCAGCTTGTCTCACCCTCTACCTCAGCGATGGTATGTCCCTCGGCTTCCTCACGTCCTATACACCTTGTATTGGATGTGGTGACTGTTGCAGTGGAGGGGGAGAGAGGCTGGAAGGACAGTCTTAGAGCCAGCGGACCCCGAAGATCAGGTGAGCGTAACTTTTTTATTTGAGCACCTAGATGAAAATGAGCACTTAACCCTTGCAGTGTGCGGGTAGCCCCACTGCAAGGGATAAAAAAAAAAGTTTTGCCTGGAGTTCTTCTTTAAAGGAAAATATAATCTTTTTTTACAGTATGCATGTTAATGTGATTAGATTTTTGTAAATGATTTTATTAATGTGTGTAAATGTTTTAAAAAACTACTTATTTTTGTCGTTTCAACAAATTTGAGGTATATCTTATTATTTTTAGTTTGTATGTGTTGGAGGCAGTCCATCAAGGATGAAGGCTTTTGCTCAGTACATTACTGGAGAACTGAAAATGGGAGACCCTAAAGCAGACATTCCTAACATCTGTGCAGGAACAGACCGCTATGCCATGTATAAAGTAGGACCAGTGCTGTCCATTAGTGTAAGTTAAACATTGTACCTAAATACAATGATCTATAGGCTAGTATGCATTGCTAGCCAAATATAACCTGTCACAGTTTCTCTTTTGCCTGTTGATACATGCACATTCATTAATTTAGAAATTTTTGTTAC
Source organism: Nanorana parkeri (assembly GCF_000935625.1). Classification (NCBI taxonomy): domain Eukaryota; kingdom Metazoa; phylum Chordata; class Amphibia; order Anura; family Dicroglossidae; genus Nanorana; species Nanorana parkeri. The sequence continues at coordinate 350,086 of NW_017307406.1, read as the reverse complement.
TAGGCTAGGTGTGCAATGTTTATTTACTGATCTTTTTATGAAAGAAGAACTAAAATCTGGAAATTAACTAAAATCTAGACAGCTGGACTAGTCACCAGTAACTTTATGTAGACCTTCTGCAGCTGATCTTTTCCCAATTACTTATAGAGATATAGATCATTTGGCAAGTAAAATAGCTCTTATATTAAATGTTTGCCTGTTCCCTTTATTGCTACTCTTACTGAACATACTAGTAGAATGCTAGTAGCCTGTGGACACCTTTTTCTCATTATGGTGCTGAAAAAGAATGGCTTAAAAGTTTAACCAATTGTAATACAACAAATGACTTTTTCTTTTGCAGCATGGCATGGGAATTCCATCTATCTCAATAATGCTTCACGAACTGATCAAACTTTTGTATCATTCCAAATGTTGTGATGTTACTATTATTCGTATTGGTACATCTGGAGGCATAGGTAAAGTATATAGACTTTTTTTCTGTCAGTTTACTATGGCCACTTAGACTGAACATTAGAGCAGATATTGGCCCAAATGTACCTGTGACCAAGAGCTTGTTTGCTAGAATGTTTCATGGTGCCATTTCCAATGTGTTGGATAAAAAAATAAAAAAAGTATAAAATCTGAAAATATTCTTTGCATCCCCAATCAATTATCCCAGAGCAGGTTGGTGACTTAATCCTTTCTGGATGACTGCTGGTCACCTAGAGATGGGTTTATTCACTATGGCAGTGTTGAGAAATGATGTACACAGCAAAATACCTTACAGCAACCTAAAATCAATTACCCGTTAACATTATGATTGATTCCACTAATTGGAAACCTAATTAGCTGCTTTGGATTACTGCCCTTTGCACATCTGTGCTGCGCTTTGCATTCTTTATGGAAAAAAAATAAAAAAAGATCTACTTTTGTTATGCAGGAAATACTGTAGTACCTGCTAATCAGTCTGTTCCAGGACCACGTAACTGCCAGTTACTCTACCTAAAGATAGGCTTCAGGAGATATACTGCCCTTAGGACGAACAGCTTGTGTCTGCACATCTGACCGTTCTCTAATACCTATGAGTAGCCACGGGGTTTTCTCAACCCTGCTGCTTTCACATCCAACATGCCCACTAAAACGTAATCACAGCTGTAGGACTTCAGTGAATTCTACAGGATGTTTGCATGAGATTTATGGTTTATACAGCTGTAGTGGGTCAGTGAAGGCTAAAGTGCTAGAAACTCAGACTCTATTGACATCCAGGGTTCAGTGCAGAAGCCTATTTAGCTCCTGGATTTTAGATATATGCTACATAGCACAGTACAACTACAATGTTTCTGCACAATGATTGCTATCAAAAGACAGATGAAGGGAGCAGATGTAATGCTCGCCTTGGGCAAGGGTCTATTCCCTCCGTGGATCACAACTGCGGATGGAAATGGTTAATAGGAACGGGTATCAGATTAGTAGCTACTCCCTGAATTGCCCAGTTTTGTAGTTTAAGCGGTTAGGAGGCTACAAAACATCACACCCCGTTTATACAGCTGGGAACAGTAATGAACTGATCAAGGGTTATACACAGCAGGCAAGTATGTAATAGCAGACAACAGTAATGTACTGGTTAAGGTTATACTCAGCAGGAGAGTAGGAGCTCTGGTTCAAGTATATAACAGCAGACAACGGTAGTGCACTGGTTAGGTTTATACACAGCAGGTATGTTTGTAATAGCAGACAATGGTGATGCACAGGTTCGGGTTATACTCAGCAGGTATGCATGTAATAGCAGACAACGGTAATGCACTGGTTAGGGTTATACACAGCAGGTATGTTTGAAGCACTGTTTCAAGTATGTACTAGCAGACAATAGTAATGCATTGACAGCATACAAGAATCTCCCAACTTAGGTTAGTGGTAGTTTAGCAGGGTAAGCAGTAGTACACAGATGCAGCACACAGCTGATTTCCTAAGGTTGTCACTGAATCACAATAGGTCTGACTGCACAGGAGTGTTGAGGCTATCGTATAGCATAGCCTGGGATACTTGCGGTTCTAGTGGTCAATGATAGGTTCCAGATGAAGGCACTGGGTTCGTTTAGGCTGAGACGAGTGGAGTGCTGAGTTGATCAGCGTCCTTCCACTATCAACAGAAAGACGCCGATCAACTACCGTCTCTCGGCTTTATGCCGAGTGCTGCGTCTTGGGGGGGCGGAGCTACTTGGTGCGCCTGCGCCCGACGTAGACGGCTCTGAAGGGAGAGACGACGGAGGCCGGCGATGCGCCTGCGCGAGGCGGCGACGGAACGCTCCACCAGACATCACCCCTCTCCTACGTCGAGCTGGGGTTGCGGAACCGCGGCGCGCCTGCACAGGACCGCGATGGCCACCCACACCAGGTCCCTGCAGGGTCCGTTCATTACAGCAGAAGGGAGAGAGTCATCCGGTGGTTGAGAAAAACAGCTGTACACTTAAAATAAAGGGTGACTAACAGAGGAAATACTAAACTTTTGAAGCCTCTTATTCATACTAGATATATTTTTTTCTTAACAGAAGATCACCTGTGAGGTTTATGCTAGCCCCCTATTAGCTCATCATGCATGTTACAAATATAACATTATAAATGTCAAGTTTTTATTATTATTTGCTTTTGTAACTTTGTATGGGACTAATGTAAACTAGTATAGTATTTCATTTTATTTCTCAGTATAGAAACTTATAAGTCAACATTTTTCTTGGATTTAGAATTATTTGTTGAGCATGTAAAACTGCTGATATGAATTTTTGTTTTTCTATAACTGATTTTTAATTTAACATTTAACTAGGTATTGATCCAGGCTCTGTTGTGATTACAAGTCAGTCTGTGAATCCCCGTTTTGAGCCTCAGTTTGAACAAATTGTTCTTGGTAAAACAGTAATCCGTGGTACACAACTGGATGCAGAATTGGCCCAAGAGTTGGCTGAGTGCAGTCAAGAAATCAATGAGTTCAACACTGTTATTGGAAATACAATGTGCACTTTGGACTTCTATGAAGGTTTGTTTGAATTTATTTCCTTGGATTTAATAAACTATTTATACTATATATACCATTTTAACAAAAATATTCAGACACAATCCTCCTGTATTTTACATGCAGGCATTGGGGAGCCATCTGATCATTTATTAGCTGTATGTTTTACCCAATTTGTAGTTATGCAACATTAGTTTAAACAAACTCAATCTGAAAAAAAATCTAACCAAGAAAGTTATTGGAAAACAGTCTTATTTGTATAGCTTTAATTTAAGTATTTACTTATCAAGACAGTAAATACATACTCAGACTGTTTTCAAGAGAGCTGACATTTTACATAGCAGGCTTATGTTATTATAGACATAACATTTGCTATTCACATTTTCAAACAAGAAGGCACGTGTAAATACATATAACTCTTTATTCATTCATAGTGGTTAAAACTATTTTCAGTAGATGGGATTTTGACTTATCAAAGACATAATTCAGAAATATTGGTATGTCCTGATCTTTTATTTCACATTTTATTCCACAAAGGCCAAGCACGTCTTGATGGAGCAATCTGCTCATATACAGAGGAAGAGAAGATGCAGTACCTTAAAGCTGCTTATGATGCCAGCATTAGAAACATTGAGATGGAGTCATCAGTTTTTGCAGCAATGTGTAACATAAGTGGACTGCGAGGTAAGCTTACTGAAACGTTTGACTGAAAATAAGATTGCACTGATGATTAACAAATACAATAGGTGTGTGAGCAAACATACCAGTTCAGAGCCTATGAGGGGGTCAAGAATGCATTCCCAAGGAATATGTACATGCCATTTCCAGTCACCCTCTTAACTCTCTGCTCTTTCATTGTCATTAAAAAAAATATGCTTTAGTGAAAGCTGCTCCACTGCCAGGGTAAAATTTGTGGTGCAGTGGTTGACTATATATTCCCTGCAGCCCCACAGCTAAGTATGCTCCAGATTTGCTAGTGATAACAAAATCAAATCACAGCATGTCAGGGATATATAGGATGATTTTTTTCTGGCAATATATAACATGTTTTTGTGGTAAAAGGCATGGCAAAGTTATTTTCAAATGAATAAGGGTTTTACATTTTTTTTTATTTTGCAAATTTGCTTTTTATGTCACACTGAACAAATAAACAAAATGAATCAAAACAACAAAAAAGACAAACAATAGAAGTAATAATACATTTTAAAAAATCAGCAGAAAATTTGTAGGGAAGGGGATTGATAGCTTTTTTTTACTTGGAAATGTTTATTGATGAATGGTACAGTAAATACAATGTAACAATTGTAATACTCTTTGAGACTTGTAGACTATCTGCAAATGTCATTTTACACATCAGCGGCTGCATTTTGAATTGGATAAAATTACTAATACAAATGTGACAACATGAAGACCTTTACTGTGCAACCTTACTGATGGGAAATCATTAATGGTTTTTCCACATTGAATGCCTCCCTTTATTTATTGCAAAATGGGACACAAGCAAAGACAACCCATACAGCAACCCTGTATATAGAGCTGTAATTGCAGTGTATCTATTTTGATATAATTCTGATAAAAGAAGCACTTCTACAGCCTGCAGAGATTCATTCAAAATTCAGCATATGCTTACAAATAGGTTTGTTTAAAGCACTCAATGTGTGCTGACATTAAATAAATATTTGTGTGCACTGTGCTAATGACTTTGCTAGTATGTACTATGACAGACAAGCTGTCAGTGAACCAGAATCATAATGTAACATATGGCTTATTGACGGCATGCTGTGACATTACAGAGCTTAGCTTTAGAAAATGACCACCTACATTATTGTATTTATTTTAATGATGATTAGCTAATTTTATTTTTTTGTTATAGGCGCAGTGGTTTGTGTCACACTTTTGAATCGTTTGGAGGGAGACCAGATTTCTAGTGCCCATGATGTTCTGGTGGACTATCAACAGAGACCTCAGAAATTAGTTGGATACTTTATAAAAAAACATTTAACAAAAATGTAAGTCACAGTGTGTTTGCAAACAAGTGTTTCTTATATTATTCTACATACATGCATCCATATTTTTGTCATTTTGTACAGCTATAAATGTATATTATGCATCATTATGTGGTAGTTGTAATTGAGTTATGCATTTAGGGTTTTCATATATTTCATACTTATTTAAAGTATTCTCTAATCCCCTAATAAATGAAAAAATATCTTAGATTAATTTATTGTGAAGATGTACTGTAATTTACAACTGAAGAGACAACCTTACCACTTATGTTCTCAATTTGGACCATTTTAGGCACTGTATTTTATTATTTATTTTACAGTATGCAGTTGTTACTGATTGCTAACTTTTGCAGTAAAAGAGGCTTATGCTGCAGTGCCGTCCGTCCGTTTTTTTACTACGGGCGGACGGCAAGAGGTTAATGTAGTCTGTAATTATTTCTATGAATATTGGGTAAATTAAGGGTAAGTTAATCCAAACTGGTTCCGTATATGCAAATTCTCACCTCTTATAGGAGTGGGACAAATAGTTTCTAACTAGCCCTAGGACGGTTTCCCTTTTATCAAGAGCTCTGTTGTTTGTTACAAAGTCAGGCTGTGGTTGTGCTACCCCATTACCCACAGCAACAGAACAACAGAAAACTGTTTATATTGTTATGACTGCTCTTTAACTATTAAAATATTCAAATTGATTTCTGGCGATACTTTGCAAAAACATCTTGCTGAGTATCCTACTTTTCTATATATCTACATTGTATGTATTACTTGTAAAAAATATAACTGTACTTTTTACGGTATATATGGCATGTAATATTTACTGTACACAACTTGCAATGCAGAGTATTTAACTGTAACATTACCAGATTAAACAGATAACCCATATTTATATTTTATTTATTACTTTACCAAAGAAAATTACTACTGCATATTGTATCAAAGTTTATTAATATCTGCAAACTACATTGCTGGAGGATATTATTTTGTAAATTTAGTTTGAAATCCAAAATAAATGAGTATTTTATTTTAAATAAAAATGTTTTTGAGTATTTTGTTCATTATTTAAAGGACAGATTTTGCAAGAAAAAAGGCATGATGGCTTCAGCCATAGTACTATTTACATTTCCAGAAGTCATTGATTTTTTTTACACACAAGAGGAAATTAAATTCTGCCATGCAGCACTGGGGGTCCCTGGTTCAAATCCTGGTCAGGACACTACCTGCAAGGAGTTGCATGTTCTCCGTGTGCTTGTGTGGGTTTCCTACGGGTACTTCAGTTTCCTCCCACACTCCAAAGACATGCTGGAAGATTAATTGGCTCCTGTTTCAACCTGGCCCTGTATGTATGCATGTGAGATAGTGACCTTAGATTGTAAACTCCTTGGGGGCAGGGACTGATGTGAATGTGTGCTATGTACGAGGCCTGTTAGCCTTGCCCACTCAGGAAACAGTCAACATTTAAAACAGGCAATGATACCTGTTTACATACAAGCGGTTTGGCGGCTGTAGAGCCGCCGGATCGTTTGTATGAGGTGACGGTCAGTGAGTCCTGAGCTCCGCAGCACTGGTTCTGAGCTCCGCTGTGCCCGGTGCAAGCCCGTGACAGTGGCTCTGTGATGGGATTAGAGGGAGGTCAGCACATGATCTCCTCTCCGGTGTCAGAATGTGGAAGTGATGTATATTTCATCACTTCCGCATTCTGTCTCTTTCTGGCTTCAGAAGCTGGAGTGAAGCTGATGAAGCAGAAAAAACACAAAAAAAGTCCCCAGCCCCACATAAATGTGCGCAAAAATTGCATAGGGTGCGCATATGTGTGAAAAGGAAGATTGCGGTCATTACACCTCACGTTACATATCATCGCAACCTTCACAGCGCGGACAATAATTCTAGGGTCATTATTCACTAACAACGCTAAACCAAAGAGTGGTAATAGCTTTTAAAGCGTCACCTATGGCCAATTTTGGGTATGGTAGTTTTTGCGATTTTGCAGGTGCAGGTTTGACATGTTTGGTGTCTATTTACCAGACACGACCCCGTCTTTTATATTTTACCAACAATTGGTTAATAATAAATGTATTATAACAATGTAAAAAAAAAACGTTTAAAAAAAAAAATAGGAAATTATGTATTTAATATAGTAAAAAATAAAAACCCCAGTTGTGATCAAATAACACCAAATGAAAGTTCTATCTGTACCCAAAAACATTATAAAATGTATTTCAGTACAGCGTTGCATGAATAAATGTCAGTCAAAGTACTGCAGCGCTGAACACTGAAAAATGGCCTGGACAGGAAGGGGGTGTAAACACCAGGGGGGAAATTTATCAAAACGGGAGCAGACAAAATCTGGAGCAGATTTGCACTGCAACCAATCAGCTTCTCTCTTTCATTTTCAAATCTTACCCGGGCAAACTGAAGAGAGATGCTGATTGGTTGCCATGGGCAACTGCTCCAGATTCGGTTTGCTCCAGTTTTGATAAATTCCCACCCCTGGTCTTTAAATGTGTAGAGCTACCCCCGAGAGGGCCGCTGTAATATACGGGCCTTCTGTCCCACACCAGTGATGACTCACCCTCACCTGGACCCAAGTAACACCAATACACCGTTTAAAGTTTTAGATGGGCTTTATTCAGCTAACAATAAGCCCTGGAAATAGATAAATTGAATAACAGGATAACAATATCAAATGCAATGATATGATGCAACCACTCAGCACAATAAAACAGGATTTGTGTTTGTTCACTTTGACCGCCAGTGAGAGGCCTTGCCTGAAATGCACTGAGCGAGTGGTGAACGACACTATCAGTTGCACAATACAGAAACACTGGTCAACAATTACCCAAAAGTAATATAACTGATCATAAGAGCCTATCTAGGTCTTGTAGGTTCTAACTAATCACTGGCCAGTGGGAATTCTATACACACACACACACACACACACACAGTCGGCTAGCGTTGGGGCCCTTTGAATTCTGTGGTTGGGTAACTTTTGTGAAGCAGTATTTGTACCACAGGATGGAAAGGGATTTCTTCACAAAGTGTCACAGGGTAACAAAGATTAACAGATGTGGTGATCCTCTTTCAGATAGAGCTGCATTGCCAGTTAATGGGATCTAGCCGGATTAAACAAGATCAACTCACACAAAGATGGCAGAAGATCTCTCACCATTAGATGCACTTGATATATCCTCCTTCCAGCAATTGGTAGCTTAATCGCTGTCCCAGCTGACTGGATGGCGATGAGAGCAACACAGGCCACAGAATCCTCCAAACAGGATGATGATGATCGCAGTACAGAAATCCGCCTCTAGATGTCACTGCACTGTTAGCACCACTTCAGAGATTAGGCGACATGGAAGAATTATACAGGGAAAACTCCCCCCTCAAGCCTGCACCTCCCTTTAGAAGTCTCCACAGGAATCACAGACTCTTGCAGTGCACAAGAGACAAGCACAAGGGACACTTTCCCCTGTCAGGCTGTAACATAACCAGTCTGTGTCTCTCTCACTGTGTCTTCCTCTCTCCCCTCAGTCTGTTCTCCTTGTGGTGTCTCTCTAGCCCAAAAAACAGCCTGCCAGCCAATCACAGCTCTTCTGGCTGCTATCCAATCAAGTCCTTGCTTGCCTTTGTTGTTAGGGGTCGGCTCCCTTCTTAGCCAAAGCAGTAACCAATAGAGTCTCTCCTCCAGTCTCTGTTAGCTATCAGTTAAGCCAGAAGATGCAATGCAGTTTCAGAGAGCAATATTCTGCATATATATTACAAAAGCAATACTAAGCCTGTGCTACAAATAGTTAATACATGTAGGTGTACGTTTAATAAACCGTGATAAAACTAGCTTCATCACGAGTTATCTTTACTCAGCAGATCTCTTTGTTTTTCTCGGCTTTGTCAGAAATCCAGAAGAGAAGCATCTGTGCTTTATTTTAACTGTTCCTGAAGGTTCCTAAAGGAATTAGGTTTATGACAAGTTCCTGTATCTTAGCTCAGTGCTTCTCGAGAAAAAGGCCTTTATCACAAGGTCTGACAGGGTTCTAAATCAAGGGCACTTTTCACAATACTTATCCAGTGATAAAGCTGTTCTCTACTTTTCTCCCTTTATTAAACAGGTACATTCCCATTACTTTCTGTGTACTTATCACCAGGATGAGAAGAGGTGAGATATTTCAGTTCCTACCTGACTTATTATGGGTTATTAAACACCATTTTCTAGCCTTTTCACTTTGCTAAGGTGAGAAAAGCCTTCTCACTGCTTATCACACTCTTTTACAGTTTATTAAATGTACACCGTAGAGGGGAATTTATCAAAACTTGAGCAGACAAAATCTGGAGCAGTTGCCCATGGCAACCAATCAGCTTCCATCTTCAGTTTGTTCAGTTAAGATTTGAAAATGAAAGAAAGAAGCTGATTGGTTGTCATGTGCAGCTGCTCCACATTATGTATGGTCCAGTTTGATAAATTCCCCTTGTAGTGTCTGATGATTCTCTGTTACACATTTGCTGTACCGCAACGTAAATATGTAAATTCAGCATTATCAGTGTTCCATATATACATGTAGTAACTTCTTTAAAATGCTCATCATTATTTTGGGCTTTGTGACCAAAATAAGAGCCCATTCTCCTTTACAGCTTTCTGTGATGGCGTTTCATGTGTGGCACTATTTAATTTACATATTAGGTGCACAGGAAAACAAGGTGGCTCTTCTACCCAGTGATAGTTTTTCAATTATATTGGAAAATAAAGTTATAAAATTGTTGTTGAAATTGTCTACGGTCCAAAGGTCACTCACCACCACCTGGTAATACTTTGGGGTCCATGCTGGCAAAAGATTTCCCTCTTCCTTGATTTTTTGGTAGTGCAACAAAAAAGAGGTATAAATCTACACTCACTGGCCACTTTATTAGGTACACCTTGCTAGTACTGGTTTGGACCCTTTTGGCTTCAGAACTGCTTGAATTCTACGTGGCATTGATTCAACAAGGTGATGGGAACATTCCTTAGAGAGTTTGGTCCATACTGACATGATAGCATGACATAGTTGCTGCAGATTTGTAGGCTGCACATCGCATATGCGAAGCCCCTCCAGCCTGAACCGTTGACACAAGGCAGGATGGATCCATGCTTTCATGTTGTTTACATCAAATTCTGACCCGGCCATCCAAATGTTGCAACGGAAATCAAGACTCATAAGACCAGGCAATGTTTTTCCAATTTTCTATTTTACAATTTTGGTGAGCCCTTGCAAACTGTAGCCTCAGTTTCCTGTTCTTAGCTGACAGAAGTGGCACACGGAGTTGTCTTCTGTGGCTGTAGCCCATCTGCTTCAATGTGTTGTGTGTTCAGAGATGCTCTTCTGCATACCTCGGATGCAAAGAGGGGTTATTTGAGTTACTGTTGTCTTTCTGTCAGCTTTAACCAGTCAGACCATTCTCCACTTATCTCTGGTATCAACAAGGTATTCTTGCCCATAGAGCAGCCTCTCACTGGATATTTTCTCTTTTTCAGACTATTCTCTGAAAACCCTACAAATGGTTATGTATGAAAATCCCAGTAGATCAGCAGTTGCTGAAATACTTAAAACAGTCGTCTGGCAGCAACAGCCATGCCACGTTCAAATTCACTTAAATCCCCCTTCTTCCCCATTCTGATGCTCAGTTTGAACTTCAGCAGACCATCTTGACCATGTCTACACGCCTAAATGTATTGAATTACTGCCATGTGATTGGCTGATTAGATATTTGTGTTAACGAGCAGTTGAAGAGGTGTACCTAATAAAGCAGCCAGTGAGTGTATGGGGATGATTTACTACCCTAAACACACACACGCACTAGGTGCGTGTGATTTTTACACAGCAAAATGTATTTATCAACCAAAAAGTCTCTAAAACCATATTTCCACTAATGCCATATATGGAAAAATCATGCACATGATGCATATATAATGCTGCTTCACAGTTTAGACAAAAATGGTTAGCTCATGCATTTACATTCCTGCATTCATCAACGCAAGCAACACAACATAGAGCTAATTTACACAACATCACCTTGCAATTCATGCAGGGCTTTGCACAACACACCTGCTGGGTGTGTACACACTACAAAGGCGTCTAGATTCCACCAATAGATCATGCTGGGAGGGAACACACTACAGAGGTGTATACTAGTTCGTGGCGTGTTTATAAGGTTAGTAAATCAACCCCTATATGTCAAAAGCAGATGACAAGCTCTGAAACTGTCCTATTCAGTGATAGACACTGCAAAAGGGCCTGTGCTAGCACAAGGCGGAACTCACTTTTTGAAAGTTGAAACAATGGAGCAATTTGGCTGGATAGAAGTGAAAAATTGGACTTCTCCAGCCATAAGAAATAATATGCCTTTTTCTTGCATGCTGCTCTAATATAATAGTAGTAAAAGCAACATCATGAGAGATGTAGTTAAGCTAGCCAAACAGAAACATCTTTAAATATATTGTAAATGATTTTGATGATGCTTTTCATCACACTTCTAAATAACAGTTGAAAAAATGTACAGTTTACTTTACCTCAGGGGACTACTTAAAAAATAATTTAGTGCCATTAAGTCCAAAACAAAGACATGTGAAAAGGACTTGATGAATGTATTTTAATCTGCTGAAGCTCATTATATAGCCTATCCCAGCAAGTGAACACATAATGATTGGGCAGAAATGCTAGGCTCTTTTATTATTATACTTAGGGATAAAGCAGGAGAACAGTTTTCGCCTAAGCACATTTTGCTGAGAGTAAACAGACTGGCTGGCTGTTACTAACCATTATTAATGCACAACAGTCTACTCCCTAAATTACTTTTACTTGTGATATTTTGAACAAATTAAGAGATTTGTATATAGTACAAAGCTTTATACAGTATATTTATAATATCCCATCTACTGCAGATACAATTCTGAACGGTTTTTAGATGAACTAAACATTCTGGATATACCAGTACGTCTAGAGCAGTGGTTCCCAACTTCTTTTTACTTGTGTACCCCTTGGCAGTCCATTATTATAAACTGTACCCCTTAGTGGGGGTGGGGCTAATAATGAAGCATGTAGCGTGCCGCACTGAATGATAGGTCTGGCCAATTTGCACGTATATTCTTCCCCTAACTTTTTATCACCCAAAACTGTGGGCCTGGTTTGCTTATCTTTTACCTTTAATTATGATGCCAGAGGGGCGTGACTTTTCTAACACGATCCCTGTAACTACCGGAAGAGGGCAATATTGGATTAGAAATAACTCTTGGACCTTTCTTTAAAACTTCAACATAAGATTGAGAAGCAATTTGCTGACACATTGGTTACCTTAAAATTCTTCACTGATACAACATTATACCTAACCTAATTATATTATTCGTACTTAAAACATAAACACATCAAAAATGCTAATATATGCTAATATGCTTCAATAAGTTTTTAAATTATTGCTAATATTGCTAGTTCAATAATAATTGTATCTAAGACAACTTTATAACGTGCTAGTTATTTTTCTTTCTCTCATTCATGAAAATAAATTATTCAAAGACCCATTGTAGGCAATATGTGTGATTCTAACACAGCCTATCTCGTAGATGACACTTCTCACCTTCCATAACCGGAGAAGTATAACTTCCTGGCTGTCTTGTATCTTTTATGATGGTATTTCTCACGATTTACTAGCTGAGAAATGTGTGGGATGAAGTTTTGTCCAGAACTCATAAACTTAAGTTCCAATTAGATCTGTTAGACAGTACAAAATGGCTTTCAGGATGCCATCTTATAATGTGTAAAAGAACATGTATATGCCTTATTGTCCAATTCTTTAGCCTCAATAGTTCTGACAAATAGGAGGGACTCAAATGCCACTCTGTCTGTGTTAGTGGGATGAAGGGGGGAACTAGGGTGGGGAGATCTTAGGGTATGCCATATTGTGGTGTGCCGAGTGTTATCTTGGGGGGTCTCTTTGGGGTGGTCTGTGACACTGGGTTTCTTGCACTTAAGAGAAGCAAAGGGCACATCACTCAGCAGGAACTATAGAATATTGTGTTGGAAAATGTAGCCACATTACTCTGCAGACCTTCTGCACACATTTAATTCCTGACTCCCCCGTCACAGCTTTTTTCCATCATGATAAAAATATTTTCATGTGCTGCCAAGTATCCCTGGGGCTATTTGTACCTACTTTTGCTAATGACAGTGCTCCTGGAGTAGAGTGGTTACCACTAGAATTAAAGTCCAACTCCAGCTGCGAAAGTTTTTTTTTAGGTTTTAGTGCAGAGTGGGGGAAGCATAGAACCCCCCTATAAGGTTTTTATTGCATTCCGTGTTTCCACTGGGGTTTAGCTCTTGTACCTGTATACACATTATGGACCAGAGCAATTTTACATCTCTAGTATGGGCCTGTTTATTTGACAATAACTTTGTCATTCCTTAAAGTGACATTAAAAGATATCCCCCCCATCATAGTGTAAGGACTTACCTTAAATGATGCCTCTTGATCTGAACATCTTCTTTCCTGTAGTTTTCAGCAGTCCCTCCAGTGCTGGTGCCAGTCTCTGATCCAGCACTGACTGCTATGTCTTCTGTGTCCTACGGAGTCTGTGCGGGTGCACGCTGCCGGGCTGCTGTGCCTCTCCTCGTCTCCCGGCCGAAGACCTTTACTGCGCATGCGCCTGCCCCATGTTCCTTTGCGGCCGCCCAAGATTTTTCATATCTTCAGACGGGAACGCGCGATGGAGATACAGGTAAATTAAACCTTTTTCGTAACTTTAAAAAAAAAATGTTTTTGCATATATCTACAGTACTGCAAAAACCTGAGGGTTTAATTATCCTTTAAGGTAACAGTTATACTATTTTTTTGAGAAAAATTAGGCTTTCATTTGGCAATATTGCTTTGCAAAAATTATTTTATTTTCAATGGACTCGATTAAATAATGTTTCTGGTCCAAATTATGCTACCCCACTGGCAGCTTAGTGGCATAATAGTTAGCGCTACTGCCTTGCATCACTGAGGGTCACTATCTGCAAGGAGTTTGCATGTTCTCCCTGTGCTTGCTCGGAGTACTCCGGTTTCCTCCCACACTCCAAAGCCATGCTGGTAGGTTAATAGACTCCTGTCTAAATTGGCCCTCATACGTATGCATGTGAGATAGGGACCTAAGATTTTAAGCTCATTGAGGGCGGGGACTAATGTGACCGTAAAGCGCTGCATATAATTTTTTGATCCTCTGAGCTGGCCGGCCTCTCCCCTTCCGCTGCAGTGGTCTAGGTCAATATAGTGTATAGGACATGAGGAATTCGAAGGACAATGTCATCGCTGCAGCGGAGAAGAGCGGCTGGAGGAAGCTCTGCTGGCTCCAAGGATCAGGTGAGTAAAACTTTTTTTTTTACCCTAAGCACAAATGAGTTATTAACCCTTGCAATACAGGGGTAGCCCCACTGCAAGGGTTAATAACATTTCTGCCCCAAGTTCTTGTTTTAACAATCACACATATGAATAAAGTAGTACATACAATGAAACAATATATTTATTTCTGGTATTTACTCAAAGATATTTGTAGACTATCTGTAACTGTCATTTTACACATTTTGACAGCTGCTCCTGCTGTGTAATACAAAGTAATTGCCAACTATCATGTAAAAAGTCAATTCCCTAGTACATTACCTTCGATCCTGCCTTATCTTAGCCGTCTTCTGTTCTGGAAGTGTCTAATTACTCTCTGTAGTGACACAGCATCTCTGTCCCTTACCTTTCTACATAAACGTTTAAGGAGTGAAGGTGAATACTATAGATCAGGGATGTCCAAACTGCGGTGGAACTACGAATCCCATGAGGCTTTGCAAGATTCTCATAGCCACGACTCGCGGAGAGAGATGCTTCATGGGATTCGTAGTTCCACCACAGCTGGAGGACCGCAGTTTGGACACCCCTGCTATAGATCATGGGTAGACAACCTTGGCACGCGAGCTGTTGTGGAACTACAAGTCCCATGAGGCATTGCAAGACTCTGATAGCCACAGGCATGACTCCCAGAGGCATGATGGAATTTGTAGTTTCAGTACAGCTGGCGCACCAAGGTTGCCTACCCCTACTATAGATCGTCACAGAGTAACAACTCATAGGCTACTGGGGCTGCTTACAATACATCTAAGATGGGGGCATCCAGTAACAGTCTTAGGGCTTTTGGATGTCTATACAAACAAGGTTTTTACAGAAAAATGCCATGCCTAAAATACATTAAATGCACAAATAATCTTATGGGAAGCTTTTTATTGAAAACATGGTCTGGCAACAGGGTCTCTTTAAGCCTTGGCCATAATAATTAGTAACAAAACAACTATAATTAGAATTCAATATTTTAGCATACATTTAAAAAAAAAGCTGTATGTTCATAAAAAATATATAGCAGAGAACAATTTAATAACAGAGAAATAAGAATAGGCCATGACTAGCATAATCAGCTTTTATTAGAAGGTAAATTCAAATCTGCATATTGAAAATGCTGATGATGTGTTTGGATATTTGGACTTTGCTAAAACATCTGATGATATTCCTTATAATAGCTTGGTACAGAAACTGAGGTTAAACGTACTATGAAAAATGTTTGTACATGGGTAAAAAAAAACTGGAGAACACCTTCAGTCCTAAAGATTTTTGCCTCATCCCCAAAGAAACCTTCAGAAAATACAGTCTGAAAATGTCTATACGGTTTTAAAAGCATTTATACTGTATATGTGTTTTTTCTATTTATTGCATGACTATTCTTTTGACAATCAAAATGTCCAGCTTAATAAACTCTGGACTGCTTCATAACATATTTGATAAGAACTCTAACATAATAAAGCATCTCTGGTTTAGTAAGCTGGGACATATGAAAAACACTGACGGTCATTTTGGGATGTCCCCTCGTAAGTCCTGAGTTGACACATTACATGGCCAGCAGTGCATATTGAACTATTAAAGCCCACTTACACAATGTTGTTCCATTGAGTTATGTTACTGCATACATGTTAATGTGCGGTATTTTTTCGTATGTTAACGTGTTTACGGTAAAGCAACTAGTTTATAAAGAATGGACTGTCAATGCAGGCCAATTTAAGAAGAAACAAACCTGCACCTTTTTTTAACACAGCTCACCACAATGCAAGGTACGTACTTTACGGTGCGCTGCAGTGCAGGTCTTTATTTCTAATGACCCCCCATGTTAGCTCAAATTGTATACTTGTACATTAGATCAGTGTGCAATGCATTGCAGGAGCATACCCCATATTGGGTGGGACACTGTTGGCGAAGCCTCCCTGCAGGCCAACAATTAAAAAGTTTTTGCCTTCAAGTCTATTAAGAACTCAGTACCACTGGCATTCTGCATCCTCCTGTCAGCCAGAACTCCTACCACTGGCTCATAGAGTATGAATCTCCCTGCCCCCCAAGCACTGCATATTTTACTCTAAACAATCATACCTCCCAGCACCCCAACAATGCACCACCAGCCAGCACCCACCCCCTGCCACCCAGCATCTCTGCCACTGCTCACCCATTGGTACTGCTCCCTACTTGTTTTCACTACAGGGACTTGCAGAGAGGAGGATAGGCTGAGCCTGGAGTTTATGGGTGTTTGGTTCTTCCCATGGCCTCCTCTCATGATATCGCCCCCTCCCCAGTTCAGGCTGTAGGTGCAGATTATCTCCCAGAGACCTGAAAAATTGCTTCATCCACCAGGAGACCTTGAAGATGGTTTTCAAAACAGGGTGTCTCCATGTTTCTTAGGTGAATTGACAGCTATGCACTTGGCCACTAAGTCTCTATGGTCAGTCATTCCTTCAGACTCTTGGGACAATGTGCTCAGTTTTTGTTCCTGGGGAAAGAAAGAAGTCTGGGCTAAGAGGAAGAAGGCAGTCAAAAATGTAGATGTTTTTTAAAGCCGTTCACTGCTTCCATCACTACATAGCCCTTGCAATGTGGTAGCATCACGTAGAAGTCCAACATTCAAATTTATTCTTTATTTCTTTTACTTTCAAGGTAAGCATTTTATTTTATTATGGAGTCTTTTTTTTTTATTCAGTCTTCTATATTATTATTTTGAACATGCAATCTCTAGATCAGGCAGGAATTATTTATTGTATCCGTTATTACAATAAGTATAGGATAGGAAGGATGCAGAAGCACTGTGCTTAAGGGTGCTGTAAATTACACTTTAATGTTGAAAAATTATGTTTCTGCCCCTAAGCCATGAGAATAGAATTGTTGCCTACACATTAATTATAAGACAGTCCTGCAAAACATAGCTGGAAAAGGAAATGGAATGTCAGTAAGCATAACAGCAACAACCAATACCAATCAGCAGCTGCAAATAAGTCTTAGGATTTGTAAAAATGTGATGTCAATGTACCACTGTTTATGCATACATCACTTGTAAGGCCACATCTAGAATACAAGGCTATGAGAGATACAGCATAATAGATTTGTGCAGATTGTATATAAAGGAATAGATGACAACAGCTTGAAGAGTTTAACATCTAAACAGTGACATCTGAAATGTATCTGTGTTGTCAATACCAAGGGTCAATCACAAATATAACAAATTATACACAAAAGGAAAATAAAATGCAAATGATCTGCATATGATGTGGGTCTATGAATGCATAATTCATAATATTTCCAATTGAAAATGCAATCTGTTGAAAGGATGCATGTTATATGTATGTATATAAAATATGGTATAAAGGTTTACTCTGTTTAAGTTACTTATTTATAACATAACGGCAATACATTTTTCAGACACTTTACCGAGAACGTTATATTTGCATGTAACTATTTGTCAATTCCTGAGTTTTTCAAGCATCTTCTACTATACCAATGTTGTGCGTTTTTTTTCAGGCTAGCTGGGAAACTTTTGTGTTTGGATGGTGAGATCAAACAGTAATGTACCTTGATCTTGGATTTCAACTTGTATCTCTGGACATTTTCTATGGCTCTTTATCTACCATTCCAACCATTATCATTACCATTATCCTTCTGTTCAACCAGGGGTTACATTTTCTCTTGCAGACATGTCCAAGGAGGTTGGCTTCATGGACCTTAAAGTGCATCTAAACACAAAACCAAAAATGCTAACATATTGCAGCTTACTGATCATTCCATTTAGTGGCTGCATTCATTTTTCTTTTTTTAAGCTTCTATGCATTCATTTTTTCACCTGGGGATCTGGCAATTTAATTTTCAACTTTTTATAACAGATTAAGCTGCCCAGCAAAAATAGCATGTAGAGGGTTGAGACAATCCATTTCAAAAGGAGGTAAAGCCGAGCTTTTTTTGGGTCACAAGAGTACAATTATTAACGTACTCCTGTGACCCAAAGTCAGCATATTGTGGCTTACTACCCGCTATATCGCTGCAGCTGGGAAAGATAATATTGTCAGGATCAACCCCGCTGCCTGATTGACAGCTGACTCTGCCTCTCTAGAACCCCTCCCGTCTGTTCCCAATGCGTGTTGGAGGAACAAAGAGGAGAGGGAGGAATGGCGATAGTGATTGCTCTTTGCAGGAAGACGATTGTGAGCTGAGCGAGCAGTGGCTTGTGATCACTTAACCCTCAGTATATAGAGCCAGCGTGTGACAAGGAAAGAACTGTTGCTGTAACTACTATTTAAACTGTTCGCTGGAGTTCACCTGATTTGTTAGTCCAATCCATCTAAACCTGCTTGTGCGTCTAAAGGTGCCCATACACCTTACGACCATCGCAAGACTCTTGTCTTGCGATGGTCGTATGCTTATTGAAAGCTCGTACGATCTGCCCCCTTGGACGGGCAGATCGTACTTGCGATCATCGAAAGCCCACCCCGCTGAGGGGCGGGCTTCCGATGACCGCAATGCAGAACGGGCAGTGTGCGCGTGCACACACCGGCCCGTTCCCGCAGCTATCAGACGAGCAGGCTAGAAACCCGCCGACAATCGTACGATTCTCGGCGGGTTTTCGAGCATGTTGGTTCGACAAAAGACGTGCGACCGTACAGTAGAAACGGTCGCACGTCTTCGTTCACACTGCTCAATTCTCGTACGATCGCGGGATTTCGCCCGATTCTCGTATGAGAATCGAGCAGTGTATGGGCACCTTAACACTACCCTCCCCACAAGTTGACAACGCTGCTGTCCAAAAGTGGCTCTGTTGATCCCCCATAGAGCGAAGCCCCCCTTCAGACAGAAAGTATGTTGCTGGTCGGATCACCAGGTGAAAATAAAGGGAAAAAAGCCTGAAAAAAAGAAAACGAATGCAGACACCACATGCAATGATTGGTAAGCTGCAATATATTATATTTTTGGGTTTAGATATGCTTTAAACTTCTAAATAATATTCGCAACTGTAGTCACAGGAACATCAAGCTGACTGATTACGAGATTGAAGACATGTGTGATACTAATTACAAAGAATTGTTGGAAATATCACTGTGATTCAATTATTTAGAATCTTGTCTAGAGGTACCAACAAATCCACCCAAGTTATTTTAGAATATATTTGTAGAATGAGCAATATATCTCTTTGCACGCTTTCTTTATTTTACTAAATGACATACCAATGATAGGCAGGTATACATAAGACAAATAATCTTAACGGAAACCTATACATTGAGAGCAATACAAAAGACTGTCATTGCTGATAGCACTCTGAAAACAAAAAAAGTTTAAAAACTTGTAAAGCTGAAAATAACTTACTTAGGTTCTTACCATCCCCATGGATACCCCTGAAATCTGGTGGCATGGGCATCTACATTTTCTGCCCTAATTATAATCCACCACTGTTGACATACTACAAAAAATAAGATTACTACCAATACTGAACACAAAGAACATGTAGACTGCTTCCCTCATGTGGCCAAATACAAGAAGTTATTTGGTTATTATATTTGTAAGGGTTTTAATGGCTGCTTCTCAACAACGTTTCCCCCCCATACGGGTGGGTAGGAATACAATTTGATGCATGTTAGTAAAAATGGTAGAAGCAAACCAGAAACCCCTGTAAGTGAACCTGAAAGCAAAGCTAAAATACGTAGCCACTTAGTATGTTGTTACAATGTAATAGTAGCCATTTTTAAAAAATCCCCCCGACAAAAAAAAGACAAAACAGCGCCACTCCTGACAAATGTTTTTCTTCAGAATTTTTAAAGAGCCCAGCAATACTCCCGCATCCTAGTCAGCATAGGTTAAATATTCACTGGGGCTGAAATCACACCCTGCTAATACCTGTTTAAAGGCATTATCACAGACAGACCATCAACATGGACAGAGATGTCACTCCTTTTATCCCGTCTGTTGGCAAAAATCCAATGACCCCTCACAATTATTTGGAGAGAGGCAGTAACCAGAAACAACACAAAACAAAGTGGTACAAAGTACACTTCCTGAATAGATGTTTTCAAAGAATTTTAGTCACACATTTGGTAGAAGTGCGCAGGGTTGTCATAAGGGCTGTTATGTAACCAGTGCTCGGAAGAACAGGATTAGCTATACAGTATAATTCTCCCCTTATATAATGTCTCTTTTCCTTTTTTGATAACAATTAGAATACTGAACACAATCCTGATGTTTTAAAGAGTACACTTCTTTCAACCTAGTTTCAATTTCTTGCCTTCAGTGAAGGCTCCAATGTTGGATCTAAAAGATTCCGACTCTGGTCGCCCATCAAGTGAGTGGCTTGATTTATAGCAGGTCACTCTGGCACTGTTTGGCTCATTTTGCAACTGGTCTTTTTCATCCCCTTAGGGAGATGGAAATTTACCTCACTTACACCTTTGTTTCTTTCTGCTTATCGTCCAGTTTATGGCTCAGCCATTTTCAGTCCCATATTGTGTACCCTACTTAGTGAATCTCTGTTTATTCCCTGCATGTTCCTACTTGTTTCTCTCTGCATTTTATGGTTTCTGTCTATACCTTTTCTATTAGAACAGTCTTCCTGTACTCCAGTAGCACGTTAGCAACATCTTTAGTTCTATAAGTATGCAAGAGGTATTTGGTATTTTGGGCAAAACTATTATTACAAAACAAAGATAAAATGGACACATTCCACAATTTGTGCATTATTTATGTAAGTAAAAATGCATTTAGTCCTCAATATTATTCTTGTAGTTCTTCATGAAAAAAAATCATTTCTGCCAGTTTTAAGTGAGATGGTTATTTATGCAAGAGCTGGGATAAAATACTGCAGGGAGACATCATCGTGAAGTAGAATGAAGTGGACCATTCGTTTATGAACAATATCTGCAAAAAACAAAAGCAAGAGAGAAAAGCTATCTGGTATTTTCAATGTAACAGAATGAATCAATCTATGATACCAATATCACATACTTAAAAAGGTGTGAGGTTATGTCTTGATTTACAAAAAAGATTTAATCACAAGGGGGTCTATTCACGAAGCTGCCGAAGGATCTAGCCTTCGCTTCGGCTAGCTTCGGTTACGGGAGTCCATCGGTTAATTCGAACCGAGAGCCTGCTGTACGGGCTATTCTAGCCGATGTACGGCTGATTTCAGCCGATGTACGGCTGAAATTAGCAGTACCAGCCTGAAGTGAATAGCCGAACAGTGTTCGGCTCACTTCACTTCAGATCGGTCATTCACTCGGCTGCCCTCGGCAGCTTCGTGAATAGACCCCAAGGTCTCTTCTGACCAAAACCAAACTAGGATATGAAAACTAGAGAATTCCTGGCCGGGAAACCATTGTCATGATGCAGAGAATTGAGTTGATGACTACCTGGTGTTCTCTGCTGACATCACTGACTATGATACCATAATACGAATATCAATGCCTATTACGGCAGGTATTACATATGACTAAATATAAAGGATCACTCTTTCGGTGTTCACGTATTTCAAAGCAACTAGCAGTTTCAACACGAGTGCTAGGTCTCCTCATGCAGGACAAAGCTTCTTAGATTTTCTAATGCATGCATACAATAAGTCAGAAGTATGAAAGTGCATACATGCAGGCTTATTTAATAAGACAGTTCAAAGTACAGTGCTTAAGTCAAAAGTACTGTAGCCCACAGAAACAATCTGATCTCAGTGTATTACGGTCAAATGCGGATACAGGTCATATACAATTGGCTGCTGTAAGTTATAGCGTTTTTCAAACACTGCATTTTGTGCTACCTCATTTAAAAATGATGTGGTCATAAAGAGATGACGAACAATGGAAAACAACACGAGAATCACGGGGGTGGTGGGTGGGGGGTCTGGGAGGGGGTGGCGCGACTATATACATTTTTAAAGCATTACTTACTACATATGGCTTTGTTAGGATTTACTTGCTGCCCTGCAAGAAACTGCAGTAATTTTCGAATGTCCACTCTGGCTTCTGACATGAACTCTGGGTCTTTTTCCTGAGTGCTAGTCTGTGAAACATCATCTGAGACTGCAATAGAAAGAAACAGAAATAGCGATTTGGTACCTGCAAAGCTATTTGATCTTTTTATTGTTGAATTATAAAGGAATCACTTTATACTGGAGCAATTTATTGATTTCCATATATTTTACAGCTTTGCTGAATTTAATAGATAAACCCCAGACCTTTATAGTTTAACTTCAGCCAAAAACGCGTTTGAATTTTTTTTTAACCACTTCAAGACCAGGTGTTTAGACACCCTTCCTGGCCAGGCCATTTTTCAGTATTCAGCGCTGCAGTACTTTGACTGAAGTTTATTCCGTCATGCAACGCTGTACTGAAATGAATTTTATACATTTTTTAGGGACAGATAGAGCCTTATTTTGGTGGTATTTAATCACCACTGGGGGTCTTTATTTTTTACTATAATTAGGAAAAATGTAAAAAATTTTTGAAAAAAAAAGTTTTTTTTTTACATTATGTTAGGAAAAATTTATTATTACCCAGTTTTTTGGTAAAATATAAAAGTCAGGGTCACGTCGGATATATAGACACCAAACATGTCAAGCTTTAAAATCGCGCGCACCCGCGAAATCGCAGAAAAATACCATACCCAAAATTGGCCATAGGCTACAACTTTAAAAGCTTTTACCGGTCATCAGTTTAGTGTTATCAGTGATTGATGGCCCTAGACTTATTGCTCTCACTGCGACGTTCGCGGCGATATGTAACATGTGCGGCGTAATGGGCGCAATCGTCCTTTTTGCACGTATGGGCCCCCGACGCATGTTTGCATGCGTGTATGTATGGGTGGGGACTTAAAATTTTTTTTGTTTTTTTATTCTTTTTTATGTGTAACTTTACATTTTTTTGGGGGGGGAAATTAAAATTCTTTTTTCCTTTTTACTAAACTTTATTGCTATCACATACGGGGCTAATAAAAACCCCTCTATGTGATAGCAAAATATTTTTTTTGGGGGGGGGGGGGGGGGAGGGAAACTGATCGGCACCCCATACACGCGATCCGCCGGCTCTACAGCCGGCGGATCGCTTTTATGGTAACAGGCATCGCTGCCTGTTTAAATTTCGGCCGTTTCCCGCTCGCGCGCTCTAGAGAGATCAAGTGGTTAAATATAGTTTTGCGTAGAGTGAGTAAACGGGTAGAATCAGTCAAACTGTCCAAGGTCTCCTTAAATCATTGTGCTCATCTGGACAGGAAGTGAGTAAAAATCTTTAATGAAAATAAAGACTGCAAAAAACAAAACAAAATCAAGGTCCTAGCCTTTCCTTATTATTTTTTTTTTCTTAAGGCAGGAGTATTTGTCTGTCTGTGTCCTTGCCGCCTTCATCACAGTCTTCAGATTAGGAAGTGAGGGTAAATCTTCCAAAAGGGAGAGCAGTGAAAACTCACAGACGTCCTAACCGTTCTCTTATAAGATACATTTTCTGCACACCTGCTATGGGTTGGCTATACTTGAACTATAACAGAAGCAAAGCATTTCATTTAGCTCTCGATAGAGTGGTTAGGGGTTAGAATTTCGGTCTTGTTTTTATTGCCGCTTGCCTCACTTTTTGTTGAGTTTGCAGAACAGTAAGTCTCCCTGATAAGACACAGATGGCAAAATAAAACCTGACAGTGGTTTAAACCCTCCTTTACTCTGTAATTTTATGTGAGACCATTAAGGGACACAGCTATATGGCTACTAAGCTTTCAAGGGTTATACTGCTGCCTACAGGAGAAATTCACTATAGGCACATAGAAACTGAAGGACAGCCCCCTAGCATTTATAACCCCCCTCACCTGCACAGTTTTGTTGTGTATCCTAAGCAGTGTGGATGTGTTTTCTCTATTTTGAAGATTTTTCTACCATCAGCAACAGCTGGTAGATTCAGGTTAGATACTGAAATCCTGGTAGTCTCTCTAGTCACCCAACTAGTTCAGGTTTTAGCAGTTCGTTCTCTCTCTTCCACAAACTCAGGACCCACTTTTCACTTTATATTATACGCAGCTGCCGCACTTTTTATTATTCAGTCACTTCCGTCTGTGACGTCGGCAACAGCTGAGGCCCTTTTTGCAGTAGGGGTGCTTCATATTTCTGATTCTGTCAGGGTTCCTTTACAATATTCATTTTCACATGCTAATTCCCTTCCTTTACTAGTGGAGGACATTCATGCATTCTGAATTGCACTCCCCTAAACAGAAGCACACTGCTTCCTTTCAAATCTGGGAAGCACATTCCACTTTAACATTAAAGGATACCATGTTCCTTCCTTTAACATGGTGTCTGGCATGAGGCCTATTAAACCCAAACATTCCATCAAGGGGTTTCCTCTTCAACACATGCTCGCATCATTTTCCAAATGTTCTCTGTTTGGTCAAAATCCCAAAGTAGTGATAGCGTTCACACTCGGGTGACCCCTTCTCTGTTTAGACCTCTTCTTACCCCAGTTATGCACAGCTAAGGAAACCTTCTTATCTTGCATCAAAATGTTCCATTTGTGCCTCCAAGTCAGGTTAAAGTTTTCCACAAGTTTTCTTTCTGAGCATTCTGAGGTAGAAGGTTTAGCTCTTTGCACCATCAAAGGTCAGGTTAAAGTAACATTTTCTTAACAGAAATATAGGGGCAGCTGTTAACCCAAATAAACCAAGATTAGCATGATATTCAAGCAACAAACATTTGCAGAATGAAAAGTTAGCTCCAAGGTTTCCTTCAAAGTGTGGCTAAAGCCAAAACTTTTTTTTTTTTAGGATATACTGGTGTTAGGGGTTGGAGCCCATGTCACATTTTAATTGTGCTCTGTGACTCTGATTTACTGTTTTTATTTGTCCTGGTGAGGCAAAATCTAAAATATGATTTGTTGCTGTACATAAATACTGGGTAACAGAAAACAATCTACCACATATAAGGGTGACAGCTGTCTAAGGGGGTATTTCCCTCACTTTGGGAGAAGAGTCTGTCCAAGTCTCTCTGGTGCCTTTTAAACTGCACTGTAAATTGTTAAACTTTAGCCACAGATTCACTTTAAACAGTAATTTGATGTGCTTTGCAGAAGCAAACTAATTAATGACTCAGGCCTTGTTCACACCGAATGCGCTAAGAAACTTCTCCCCGCCTTCTGGGGCGGGAGGGGGCGTGGCGTGCACTGAATTCAATGGCACCGCTTCCACACCCCCCCGCCTGCAGTGCGATCGGATGTGTGGCAAACGTTCCACTGCAAACGCAAAAAATAGGGCTTGCTCTATGCAAATTGTCAATGCAATGCAAATTGTCAATATAAGCACTATTTAAAAAAATAAAAATGAAACCAGATGTTTTAAATCTAGGGGCTCGGAGAAGATTTGGATCACCTAAAGAATATGCAAAATGAACCTTTATCTCCTTGTAGTGCTGCAGGCACAATAAATCTGCCTCTCTGATCCCCTTCTGTCACTAGAATAAACTGCCTGCACATAGTTTGTCCACTAACTCAAATCCGCTAATTTTCACATTAGAAATATGTATTCACTGCACAAGGGTCAAATCTGTGGACCGAGGCAATGGAGTAAGAAGGATAATTTACTTTTTACATTTTCTTCACCTAATCACGGAGCACATAGAGCTCTTTGTCGAATTAACCTTTAATGAATTTTGAATGAATATTTTATAGCACTTTCCCATCTCCCCAAAAAAGGAACAGTCTGCATTGTCTGAAACAGACCATTTTGATTAATATTAAATCACTTACCCCAAGGAGGATTTCCCAGATCTTTGAAGTGAGTTGAAACCGATACTAAGTCAGTCTCTATTTTTAAGTTAATTTCTCCATTTCTATTTGCCTCAATAACCTTTGGAAAATATAAATATAACAAATATTATAACATGCTATAACAAGTACTGTTATATATTATAGGTATGACAAACAATAGTGATCACATAAGCTTGGCTAAATACGGGCAAATGCCTTAAAGAGATATTGGGGTTGGTTCACTAAGGAAATGGTGTATGTTTACTTTCCAAAGTGAATTTTCACTTATCTTACTAAATGATGAGTCAACAAATAAAAATGTACTTTGCAAAAATGCCCAATCAGATGCAGAAAAAAAAAAAAAAGTCAACCCATTCACTAAGCTAATAAATAAAATTGACTTTGCACAGTAAACATTGCTTATTTACTAAATAAAACCTACTGACTCCCACAAGACAAGCAGCACTAAGCCTGGGTTCACACCATGGCGGCATCAGGTTTATGCGCATAAATCAAGTTGCGCGTTTCTGTGAGCAGATTCTAGCTCATTGATGGTAATGGGCAATGATGCACGAAGCACACGCAAAAACACAGCAAACGTGCGTTTTTAAGCTTTTTATATTTAGTCAAGCTGTAATATGCCAAAACAAGCCCATGTATTTTTCCAGCGACAGACATTTTGCTTATTGTGACAAAACGCTCAGATGTAAACAGAGGCCATAGAAATCAATGGTTTTTTTTGGGGCATATATTTTGAGTGTTTTTTAGGGCAGAATATTGCAATCACATCATAAATGTTATAGGTGCGTTTAAGGTGCGCTTCAATTGACATGAATGGGGGTGGTTGATAAGCACACAGCCTGCCAAATTTTACATATAGGATCAATTTAGACACCCCCCAATGCAAACCCTGCACAATTTTTAAACGTGTACTACACAGTGTGCTGTCCATTTTCACTTTAGCATGAAGCGATGCTAAGCGTTCGGTGAGCTTTAAAATAATGCCTGTTCTTGCAGCAGTTTGGCCTGCAGACTTTCAACATATTTTGTTTTGATGAACCAGGAAATGTATTAAGCTGATTCAGACTGAAAATTCAATGGAGCTTAAACATAGGTGCAAATAATGGGAAAAGATGGACATCCCAGAGAGATCCAGCTGCACATACTGTATGGTAGAAACACACAAGCTTGATAAAAGGTGGATAATTCCCTAATTATGTCACTGCTCCATCTTCCCACATTTTATTAGATAAAATGAAATAACTTTTAAATGTGTGAACAGGCTAATGTAATCAGTCAGTTTTGTTCTGTGATTAATTATACTGCCTAATAACACAACTAAAACTAGAAGGAGTTAGTCACATTCAACTGAATGTATTTCTCAATATTTTCAGCATTTGACATTTCCACATAATTTCTGAATACTTATCTGCTTCCTTAGTTTTGTGAACTGGAAAGCCAGTGTCCCAATATATTTACACACATAACCTCAACATATGGAAATAGTTCTTCCACAACATATGGAAATAGTTCTTCCACAGGAACTGGCTCTAACTATGGGGTCCAACATTTTTTGCAGTTTTAGATTGCCAACGATACAGGAGTGCATATTGCAATGTACTCCTGTAATCAATAGTCCAGCACAAGCCTGTTATTTAACATATTAGACACTGGGCAGGGCTAAGCCCCACTCTGCTCTCCTCCCTGTGATTGACAGCGCATTTTATGAGCCGCTGTGCGTTCATGAATATACGCGCAGGTATAGCAGCTCTATCCCTGCAGCCCTATCCTTGCCTCCGTCTTGTTCCTCACCTTCCCTCCACACGCTGCTGTCTCCACCTCTTGTCCCTGCCACCCCGTCTCCATTGTCTGTCCCCGCCTTTTCTCCAAATGCTGCTTCTGGACTGAGCCTCCGCCTCCCACGTGACAGCGTGCATGCTCTTGTCCCAAACCAAGGTGAAGGCGTGGCTACACCGAGGCTTGTGGGCTTGAAAAAAAGCAGAGAGAGGGTTGCAATGCTTGTCCACCACCTAAGAAGAATCAAGCTGGGCAGTCCCTCTGGAAGTCTGCAATGCTATTACTAGTATAAAAGGTAATGAGTATGTTTATTTTGCTTTATGTCAGAATTCTCCTTTAATATAAGTCCAGATGTATTTTTAGATGCACAAAATATAACAGAGTTATTAGTATTTGTAAGAAATTGTATTGTAGAACGTTAATCCGGGGAGTATTCCAAATGCTTTTAGAAATCCAGAATATTCTACTCTACTCTAGAATATTCTATTCTATGTGTGAACAAATTGGACAGAGGTTTATAAGTTGTTGTTTTTTAATAGTACATTATAGTATAATGTACTATTGCTACATTCCTCTATAGCTGCTGGTATTCTGCACTGCGCCGCTGTATAATGTACTATATTGCACACCACACTTTTTTTTTTACTTCCACCGCGCCAAGCTTGCTCCCGTGATGGACTACAATCTTAACACAAACTAGTCGTCAATCACTGGAGCATTTTTTTATTTTTATTATCCGATTAACCGAACTTAATAATCGGCCAACTAATCGATTATGAAAATAATCGTTAGCTGCTGCCCTAGTTTTTTGCCTTTCTGTCAACTTTGATAGATGTGTGTCTTATTTCAACTCAACTAGAAATGTAAGTTTGTATTTCAATTCCATTCCTAAAACTCTAAATAATCACCAAGTGAGCAGAACTTACTATGAAATTGCTTAAATTCTTCATTCTCTCAACAACACTCTTCATTGTTTTAATTGCTGGCAAATATATGCTTACCTAAAATAAATGAAAACCAAAATATGAACTTCGGTCAATACAATAAGTGAAGGTTTTATACAAAAATAATAAAGTCCAACTTTATCTACAACCCCAATTCATAAAAAGTTGGGACGCTGTGTAAAATCTACATAAAAACAGAATGCAATGATTTGCAAATCTCAGAAACCCATATTTTATTCCCAATAGAAAATAAAAAAAAAACATCAAATGTTTAAACTGAGAAATTGTTCAATTTTAAGGAAAAATAAGGTGATTTGAAATTGATGGGAGCAACACAGCTCAAAAAAGTTGGGACAGGGCCATATTTACCACGGTGTAGCATCCCCTCTTCTTTTAACAACACTCTGTAAACTGAGGAGACCAGTTGCTAGAGCTTTTAGAGGAATGTTGGCCCATTCTTGCCTGATATAGGATTTTAACTGCTCAACAGTCCTGGGTCTTTGTTGTATTTTTCGTTTCAAGATGCGCAAATACTGTCAATTGGTGAAAGGTCTGGACTGCAGACAGGCCAGTTAAACACCCGGACTCTTCTACTATGAAGCCATGCTGGAGTTATAGATGCAGTATGTGGTTTATCATTATCCTGCTGCAATATGCAAGGCCTTCACTGAAACAGACGTTATCTGAATGGGAGCATATGCTGCTCTAAAACCTCGATAGATATTTCATCATTGATGGTGCATTTCCAGATGTACAAGCTGCCCATTCCACATGCACCAATGCAGACCATCAGAGATGTAAGCTTTTGAACGGAGTGCTGATAAAAAGCCGGAAGATCCCTCTCCTCTTTAATCCGGAAGACGCAGTGCCCATGGTTGCCAAAAAGATTGTCAAAATTTGATACGTCTGACCACAGAACAGTTTTCCACTTTGCAACAGACCATTTTAAAAGACGGTACTATGTCTGGATCATGTTCAGATATGGCTGCTTCTTTGAAGAACTGTGTTTACAGACAGTGATGTTGGAAGTATTCCTGAGCCCATGCAAATGATGTCCATCACAGATTCATGCCTGCTTTTAATGCAGTGCCATCTGAGGGCCCATAGATCATGGGCATCCAATTT
Organism: Nanorana parkeri; assembly: GCF_000935625.1. Lineage (NCBI taxonomy): Eukaryota > Metazoa > Chordata > Amphibia > Anura > Dicroglossidae > Nanorana > Nanorana parkeri. The sequence goes on along the minus strand of NW_017307406.1, from coordinate 320,143 downwards.
TGCGTTTCAGCCTTATCCCTTGTGGACAGAGATTTCGCTAGATTCTCTGAATCTTTTATTGATATTACATATTGTAGATTATATATTTAAAGTCTCTGCAATTTTATGTTGAAGAACATTATTCTGAAATTGTTCGACAATTTTTGGGTGCAGCTTTTTACAGATTGGTGAACCTCTGCCCATCTTTATTTACGAGACACTGACTCTCTAAGATGCTCTTTAAGTAACACTTACTTTGTCAGCTTTTTGTTGCCCTGTTCAAACTTGACGTGTTGCTGCCATCAATTTCAAAATTACCGTATTTTTGTTCTTAAAAAAGGTACATTTTCTCAGTTTAAACATTTGATATATTTTCTATTGTGAATAAAATATGGGTTTATGAGATTTGCCAATCATTGCATTCTGTTTTACACAATGTATCAACTTTTTTGGAATTGGGATTGTAAAACACTGTTATTTGTTTTGTTTAGTATAGATAATAAAAGGTTAAACTCTCTGTCCACTTTATATTGCTGTCAGTGTCCCCTCTTTTTTGTGTATAACACAGACATTTAAAATTGATAGACATTCTAATCTTTACCCACTCTAGCCAAAACAAAAACAACAAAAAAGGAAGAAGAGGTGTTGGTTTGCATTATATACCTAGAGAAACACAATTAACAATGGTAATGGGTCAGATTTATCAAGATTTATTATTACATTCAGAGATAATAAACTGTAAAATGTATGTAAACATGGCAAAGGAGGGTAGAGTGGAAGTTACTTTAAATAACTTCTTCTGTATTATATGCCAGATGGTTTTTCATAGCTCTATAAATAAACTTGAAAAATGGCTGCAGAACAAGTAGGGTCAAATATGCCTGGATAGTTCTCTTGGACCCCCAGTGTGCCTGAGAAAACAAAACATAATAGATGTCACCAGCACTCGATGATGTGTGCAAGAAGTAAAGCACTTTTTATTAAATCGTTACATGCTTCATACAGCCAACGTTTCGGGGCCACGCAGGGTCCCTCATTCTGGGCGACATAGTGACCTCACTATGTCGCCCAGAAGGGACCCTGCGTGGCTTTACTTCTTGCTTTACTTGTTGCACACATCATCGAGTGCTGGTGACTTCTATTATAGACTGCATCTGACACAGCGCCATCCATGTTGTCACTTCAAGCACCAATCTTTCATCCAAGGGCTATACGCTTTATTGAGTGCAGGTGATTTTGTATTATTGAGAAAACAGCCACATGGCTGGAGCTTGTAAAAACTGTCCATTGGGATTAATTTTGTGCAATATAATATAACTATCGCTTTACCATATCACATATAACTCATTTATTTCAGTTTCTATGTTCAATAGCCTTCATTATTTTTTCAACAGAAGAAACACAGCTTCTAAACACTCTTTTTACTCTACAATTTTAAGTGTTTCAAAGTTTTCAAACAATTTACATTGTTTGGCGTAGTAATTTCTCAAATATGAATGTAGATAACATACAATATAGTAAGACCTTACAGGAGACCTTCGATATTTATAAACCTATAATACATATGGTTTGGTCAGTGATAAACTCCATACATAGAGAAAAATACAGTTCAAGAGCCAAATTATTTAACTATTTTCATAGAACTACATAATGCATTTAAGTTTCCTGATGCACAGGCTAGAGCATAACACACAAGGCAAATCTGTTTCTACTACAGAAGTAGCATACTGTTGAGATCAGACAGCTGTAAAGAATAACCAAAAGAGTAGACAACTAAGAGAACAGGAAAGCCAACGTAGATTTAGCGAACAAATGGAGTGGGAAAAGTTAATCTGCGAATAGAATGTACACTGCTATACTTTTTAGTTTTTATAACTTATACATATCTGTATTATTTTCTACAGGAATCCAATCTACATTACAGTATTGTTAGTGTATACAAAGACGTTCCAGCATCAAATCATCATTCAATACATTTGCTTTTTACCATTTGTTCACACAGACTAGTAACACTGTGATTAAAAATATTTTTCAAGTTTCAAAAAGTAAACATAGCAATTCACAGTAGATCATTAACATTTTATGCTTTCTCATCAAAGTAGCAGTAAGAAAACCTAAAAGGTACTCACATCAAAGTCTGGTACAGTAGGTTCTTTAAAGTCATTCCACAGCCTTCTGGGAATAACGCTCACAGGAATGTCATGCGTAACAATACGACTGCTGCTAGATAAAGAAGGCTACAAAAACAACAAAAAAAGACCAGTCTGAACTTTTGTTAATAAAGAATTACGTAGAAAATATACTAATACTCAAATAAACTTTGCTTATTTATTAGGTGTATATAATATTTAAAGAAATGTCATTTTTGGTCTGTTCTATTGTTTCATCTGAGTACCATCTGTGTTATTCCTTCTGATGTTGCCACTATGGGTTTGCCATTTGTTCCGTCTGTTTTATTTTTCCTTTTAAGGAAAAATTAAAAAAAATATTGCTGTCTACAGGATTGGACACTGGAAACAAAAAACAAAACAAAAACAGTAGGCCAGCCCAGGAAACCCCCCCACTTTCAGCATGCTATAGTTTTGTAGACAGAAGTACTAAAAGCATGATAAAAAAAACCAAGAAAAAAAAAAACCAGGAGGGGTGGGACCAGTGTCCCAAGCAAAGAGTACAAGCATTTTCCTCTCTTGTACATTGAGAGACACAGGACGTCTTTTGGGATGTGTCTCAAAAATGTCCAACTGGGGAGTGGGGAAACACAGCATTACAATTCCTAACAGCCCCAACATTAATAGAAAAAGGCTGGGGGCTGCCTGCAGCTCCAGAGCCACCCTGCGACAGCGCGGAATGTCTCCGCCCACACACCGCTCTGCCGGACTGTGATAGGAGGCTGAGCGGTGTGGGAGGAGACGCCGGCCTTTCACAGAGCTCTCCTCCTGCAGCGCTCGGCCTGCTATCACAGTTTCTCTCCTCCCCGCTGGGATACAGAGCAGCGCTCAGCGGGGAGAAAAGAAACCAGGGATGCGCCGATGTATCGGCAGAAAAATGGCACTTTCGGCATTATGCCAAAAGTGCCATTTTCGGCCGATATGTTTCGGCGGTCTATATATCGGTGCATCCCTACCTAGAACCCACTCAGATTTACGAATCGCTCCCCCATGTATAGATGTAATCATTTGGGGATGAGGGCCTACAACATGTCCACACCTGAGATGAGAGTAGCAAACAGGACAAGAAAATTAAGTTCTTTCCAGGTCAGGATCTCTTGTCGCAGAGAGATCCCCTGTTCCACCTGGTTGAGGCACCCCAGCGCCATGGCACTGTCCAACTGGGGCCAGGCCAGGTGACCTGCCAAGGGGATGATCAAATGATATAGAAAGAACCACATCTCCTGAAATTCCAGGATGCAGACTAGCAGGGTTATTCACAAAAGATACTTGGGCTTCCCTGAACTTCCTGGTTACGGGTAGAGGGCAGAGGAGCCATAGGCTCCTTTTGCTGTCAGATAAGCTGTAACTGCAAGGGTGGGGGCGTGGCCAGCCGCACGCTGTGTGTTATTTATGGACACACACAGCTAGGTGCGGGCATGGCCATGATCGTGCACGTTCAGGTTTCTTCACAGCAGTCGGCAACTGATGGAGGCATCCATACATGGGGAGTGGCGCTAGCGATCTGGATACCACTAGAGATTGAGGGGAAAAAAAGTTATTATTTATTTTTTTACATTTGGCCCCCAAGTTACAGCCAGAATAGGGTAAAGGGAAGGCAGGTAGGCACTCCTCTACCCTCAAAGTATTTTAAGGTGGATCACTTGCAGATCCACAGCGGGAGGAGACCACAGTAACAAAATCCTTTCCAAACAAGCACAAGTCTAGTAAGTGTGTGGGATTGGGAGGGGGGTGTAATGCAGAGCTGTGTCTAATCCAATAGAGCAATACCTCAAAGTGGGTGCAATGGGAAGGTTTTTGCAGTTTCAGGGGATCTCATAGAAAAATTGAGACAGCAGTCTAATCCTCCAGTTTCAAAGTTGTTTGCACCACATTAGTAAAAGTTGAAACAGTGTCTTATTTTATCAGCTACAGATTAAATAGACTCAGAATCAGATATAGTGACTGCTGGTTTAGAAGCCACTAGGGCCATGAGAAGATCAGCCATTGAATCTGCAGGGGAAGCCATGGGGAGAGCGTGCATAAGTCTCTGTGCTAGATAGTGGTAGAATTGGGCCACAAGGTTGTATGTGACTGTGGTAGGAACCCCAGCCGAAAAGGTAGAGGACCTGGTACCACTCCACGTAGATTGTGGGGAGACCAATGACAAATTAGACTCTATGAGCAGAGGTAACAGGAATCCAGGTTGCATGCTCCAGCACCTTCAGAAGGCATGAACAAACATCCCCGGAACTGTTAGTGAAGTGTGAGATGGAGTCTTTGGTTGCAGCAGGACTGTTTAGATACAATTGTGACCATGCAGTAGAAAGGCAACTTAAGCTCAAGATACAAGGCAATAGTTCAAGTACTCAGAAAACCAAAACAGTTGGTTTTAAGTAAGAGTCAGATAGCTGGATGTGACCAAGGTCACTGTAGGCAGGCAGCAAGAACAACCTGGAGATCTGAGTTCCACGTGGCTCCTCTGCAAGCAGGGGCAGCAGCAGGGAGAGGCTTCTTAGATGCCGTATGTCAGGAAAGAGGGCAGAGAACTCTACCCTGTGTACAATGTTAGAGCACAGTCCCACAGCATGAGCCCCTTCTGCAGTGAAAAGCAAAGTGGAGAGGGTGTGGAGAATTTAAAGTCACTCTGCAATCTATGCAAACGATGTAGCTTTCACTGCTCGACAACATCAATCTACTCACACAGTGAGTCTTCACAGGGCAAGAGCTGAGGCAATGCCAGAATCTATGGACCAAAAATGCTCCGGCTAACTTGTTCCCAGAAGGGAAAGCACCTTACCTGACACCCAGTGCCTGAAGGTCACTTCAAGGCTAGCCCAGCAACATCCAGTCCAGCGGGTTCAGACCTAGCACACAAAAAGCCAGGCTGTTGGTGGCTACATTAACAAGCTGCAATCCTTGAGACTAGCTCTAGCAGTGATATAGAGTAATGATTAAAGAAAAATGAAGTGCTATCCAAAACAAGTTAGTCTTAACAGCAGAGCTGGTAAAAAGAAGAACAATCAAAAATCTTTATTCTTGACAAACCTACACTTTGTTTGCCTGTTTCCAATCCTCCTGTAGTTTAACCCAAAAATTAAAGACCTCATGTGTCCACCAATTGACGACACACATGTAATTTCCTGTTATTTAAAAAGAGTGGCAACAAAATATAAAATATTATGTAAAAAAGGGTATATAATAATTGTATTAGTAGTATTTTATTGTTTACACAGAACCATTGATTCTCAAAGCAGTTTACAACGGGGTATACAAAAAACATGCATGCATTTTAAGACATGAAACAGAAAAAGACACTTATTTAGTGGCCTATTTGTGAAGAGCTCGCTAGACATTCATTTGTCTGTATGTTACAACATTTGGCTATCATTTTTAATAGAGGATTTACCATAAATTATATAACTTTTTCAAAGAGAATTCGCCCATCAGCATACAATATAAAAGAGAATTTCCAATTACAAGATTCACCTATCAGCAGACCACTTAATACATTCCAAACAACATTCAATCACACATTTAAATGCAAGTATTCAAAGTTTCGCCCATCTGCTGCTGCATTACACGTATAGTTAATCCTATGACAACCAAATGCTGTAAAACACAAATGAACGAACGTCCAAACATTTGCTGTGCAAATCCTGTATAGACAGACACCTAAATGTGTGGAAGTACTGCTTGTTACAGCTTAGAAATCTATAAATACAATAGCATAAGACTAAGCAGTAATGCACATATCAAAAGTGTGCCTTGATAGATAAAGTGACACTAAACTCAGGAGTTAGATCTGAAAAATACATTCAAGTACCTTAATATTCTCCGGAGTTTAGTGTCACTTTAAAGGGGGAACCTTGTTATTTAGGCCTATAGGCAGCTCATTATTTATGCCTAAGCCACCTAAAAATAGTGGGATGAAAGGCAGGCTTGTCACATGAATGTGCGCAGTCATGTTGGAACAGGAAGGGGCCATCCCCAAACTGTTCCCACAGAGTTGGGAGCATGAGATTGTCCAAAATGTCTTGGTATGCTGATGCCTTAAGAGTTCCCTTCACTGGAACCAAGCCCAACCCCTGAAAAACAACCCCACACCATAATCCCCCCTCCACCAAACTTTACACTTAGCACAATGCAGCCAGGCAAGTACCGTTCTCCTGGCAATCGCCAGACACGTCCCTCAGATTGCCAGACAGAGAAGCGTGATTCATCACTCTAGAACACGTCTCTACTTCTCTAGAGTCCAGTGGTGGCGTGCTTTACACCACTGCATCCGACGCTTTGCATTGCACTTGGTGATGTAAGGCTTGGATGCAGCTGCTCGGCCATGGAAACCCATTCCATGAAGCTCTCTATGCATTGTTGTTGTGCCAATCTGAAGGCCACACGAAGTTTGGAGGTCTGTAGCTATTGACTGCAGTTGGCGACTTCTGCGCACTTTGCGCTTCAGCATGCGCTGACCCCGATCTGTCATTTTACGCGGCCTACCACTTCGTGGCTGAGTTACTGTTCCCAGTTGCTTCCACTTTGTTATAACACCACTAACAGTTGACAGTGGAATATTTAGTAGCAAGGTGGCAACGGTACCACGCTTAAATTCAATGAGCTCCTGAGAGCGACCTATTCTTTCACAAATGTTTGTAGAAGCAGGCTGCATGCCTAGGTGCTCGATTTTATACACCTGTGACCATGGAGGTGATTGGAACACCTCAATCCAATGATTGGAGGAGTGTCCCGATACTTTTGGCAATATAGAGCATGTAGCGCCCCCCTGACCCCCAGAGGCCTGTTGTGGACCCCCAAAGGCAGGGACAGGCTGACATTTCACTCTCAGGGGTGGATCCTTAGCCGGGTTGCAGGATGTCAACAGTAAATTAGGCGCCAGTCACTTTAAGGACTTTTTAGATGCTTTATTAAAAAACAGTCAAACTGGGAGAGAGGGTATAGGGCTACAGACATCCAAGGCAAAAGTTGATTCCAGACGTACCAATCCCTTCCAGCTTCCACAGTGCAGAAATACTTTAGTTGTGCAGAGGATGACACTGTCTAGTTGGGCAACAGCTGAATAGAAGATAAGCATGAGATCTTCCCTTTGAGAGACACCAGATTTGTTCCTGAGGTCCATGTCACCCTGGCCTTCCTGGTACCTCCAGCAGTCTTAGGGCTCCTTTGGTTCTCCTTCTCAGCTAGTTCCAGACCCCACCTGGGTCCACCGGGGGCCCCCGCCAGGCTTGAGGCCTAGTCACCTTCTCCAAACTTGTACATCCCACCCACAGGCTAGGCCCGGGGGCAGACTGCCCGAGCACATAGCAATTCCTGAGTATTTATGCACATCCCCAGCATGCACCACTGGCCATGAAACTCCTTGTGATTGGCTGGTGAGGCATAGACACTCCTAATGTTCTACTATTAGCTGCTCCACTCTGTGGCAGGGTCACACCCCACTACAAGTAGGTGCAATCAATAGCAGAACACCTAGAAATGACCAAGTGATACCAGACTACAAATCAGCCGGACTGATTACAGTACTAGCAACACTAAATGTAAGTAGCTACTCCACTTGGTGGAAGAGGCTACACGTAATACTTTACATTAATAAATTACATAATTACTAGAGTTGAAGATCTTTATGTTACATCAATGTCATGTGTTGTAAAGTAGCCACCACTCCAAGCTTGCTCTTGTGATGGACTACAATCTCACGTTTAGTTTAGAATTTCAGTAACAATTAGTAGTCTATTACAGGAGTGAGCTTGGAGCAGTGGCTAACACACACAGGGACTATGGGGAACAAGAGTAGCCACCCTCCAGAAGGAAGGACAGCGTCAGCATGAATTCTGAGATAATTTGAGGATCTACAGCTGAGTGATACACAAATAAGATACATTTTATGTAACTATGCTGTACTATTCTACACTTTTCAGTAAATTTTTCTCGGTGCTTGAACTTTTTTTTTTTATTACAGTGATAAATATACCCTTTTTGCCTTAAATTGGTTCTGAAAACAACAGTGCACTTCCTGACATATGACTGCTTAGACACGTCTCTTCTGTAGACCAATAGTTGTATATCTGCTGTGTGAGACCATCAATAGCACTACTGCCTTTGACTGCTAGTCTGACACGATTTGGAGAGACATTTGCGGATGTGAAGCTTACTATTCTCCTGAGGGCTTGAAGGAGGGGAATCAGTACCTTAGTACCTGCAGTGCAAAGATCTCCCTGCTTTGGCAAGATTTTGTTTTGTATATAAGCGTTTCCTCCTCCTCTCCTGCTGCTTCTTGATTATTACCCCACCAGTCATAAAATCTCCACTTATCAAGGGGGTAGACAGCTCTGATATTAGAAAACAAAGCCCTCTCTACCAAGGTAGTTGCCTCCAAAAGAGAACAAGGAACGGTAAGTCAGTATACAGTCATAACCTACGTTCACCACAGTGTGTTTGCTTACCAGCTCTACTGCCACTGTAAGACAAGGGCAATGCTTATTTGTCAGCTTGATTTTTACAGCTTTGGCATTCTGCGCTGTTTTTAAAGCTCGAGAAAAATTTTCAGGCACCATCTCCAAATAAATCTCATTTTGCTCCGCAGACACACCTTCCATTTGATATTCATCAAAGAAATTTGCCTGAAAGGAAAATACATTAATTCTTAACCAGTGCCTGACAAGCTTCTGCAAACATTTTGACAATAAAGGGTTTTTGCTTCATTTCTATTACAGTAAAGAAGTTCACAAAAGATCTAGTGAAGTTGTTTGAGTAGGGTCTCTGCATTTGACCTCCTTCCCTCTTCCTGCGTACCTGCTCTGTGGTTTCAAAGTTGGCACCTCTTTTTCCACTTTGCTATTATTTTCCCGTAGATTTTTGGGGGTTTATTTCTAATTTTCTAACCATTAACATTTAAACTTTTCCAGCTTTATTAATTTTGTTCATCCATTGTTTTTATTGTTGCATTAAAAAAAGCGCAACACTGGGGAAAAAAAACCTTCACTTTCTTTTTAAATAATTTTGCAATGCTGGATTCAACATTTTAGTGCCATGTTAAAACAACAAAATTTATATTTTTTATCGAAAAGTAACATTTTTTTTCCTCTTAAAACTAACACTGTTCAAAGTAGGAAAAAGTGAATTTTTAAAGTTTTGTTACTTTTTTGACTATAGATATGCAAAGCATAACGAAAAGAAAGTCATTTCTATCTTTTTGCAAAAAAAGTCTGTGTCCAAGGGCATGCATTATAACTGTACATATGCGCACGTTCAGGTCGTCATTTAACCACATCCTATCAAAGAGTTTTACTGTACAGGTAGCTGCACGCAGCACTGTCTCTACCTGGAACAGGTCTCTGCACAGGCGTGCATGCAGTACGAATGCGTATGTCTGTGTGATTGAGGCCTAAGCCAGTTGTATTTATAGCCAGAAATAGGGGCTAAATGAAAAGCTGCAGAAAAATAAACAAAGTAACACTAAGAACTTCAGAAGCGAAGCTCTATATAGCAGGGACAGGGACTTGTTAATATCTGCTGCAGGGCTGAACGAGAGAATCACCTAAATCCAATAGACAAGCAGCCCCCACATCAGATTGGATACAGGCACCATTTTGCTGACAGGGCCAACCATGGCTCCAATTTTGTCCGTCAGCGACAAGCGGACAAAATTCAAGCCAAATATGGCTAGCCAAGGTGAAAACCATGTACACTTTCTAACTTTTTTCCACTTTATCTAAAACTAGAAAACAGAAATACTGTGGGGGAATTTATCACAGCAATTGCGAGTGTTTGAACTTGCACGGAATATATTTGTACCAGATTTATTAGGCTAGTATATTGTTGTTGATAAATGAGGTTTAATAGACTGCAGGAAAGAAGACTTGTAACTCCAGGCAAAAAGCTTAAAGGAGAACTATAGGGTAAGTGTCTTTCCCCATAGTTCTCCTAAGGGTCACGGGAGGACATATACTAGCGTCCTCCCATGACCCAAAGCTCAGTATATGGCGAGCTAGTTTGCAGTATACTGAGACCGCCGCAGCCGGGATGGATCCCGACATTACTGTCGAGATGCACCCAGCTGTGTGAGTAACAGCTGGCTCTGCCTATCTAGAGGCAGAGCCAGCTGTACCCGCCCCCTCCCGTTTCGCCAGTCAGCGCTGGAGGATCAGAGAGGGGAGGAATAACTGCAGGGAGCCGTGAGTGACAGTCACAGCTCTCTGCAGGGACATGATCGAGAAGTGGGCTAGCGACGGTATCCGTTCGCTCACTTCCCGATCTATTGAGCCGACATGTGAGTTTCATTGACACATGTCGGCTCTAACTATGAGGTTGAGTGAAAATCACTCACCTTATAGTTCTCCTTTAACTGTCGCATTTTGAAGAACTGGTCATGGGGACTTCTTAAGTTGTGTTTTCTTAGGTGATGCTCCAGTTTCAGACAGCCCAGAACAAGTGCAGATGAAAACAGGCGCAAAAAACATCCAACTGAAAAAGTAATGCAAGCTCCAGTCAAAACAGGTGCAAAACGCGTGCAAAAAACATGGTTGAAAAAGTAGTCCAAGCTCTGGTCAAAACAGGGTACACGTTGAAAGACAGATTTGCACACACAAAAAAAAAAAATTATCTAAGAGGCTAAAACAGTCGCAATTGCTTTGATAAATTCTCCCGTATGGCTAGAGTTGGACTTTAAAGAGACCCTATCACCACCCCCTGCACATCAATTTAGACATAGCAGGTAAAAGCGCTCACAAATAATAAGGGTAACTAATTCTTAACTTTCACTCCCCTGCTTATCTGAAATCTGTACTTATGTTTTAATCGCCTCCAAAAACTTCCAGGAGTGTTGAAGGCTGTGTGCTAGAAGCATGCAGCACAATGTTCTGGCAGAGGGAGAACATGCAGTCTATAGTGACAGTGTCTGCAGATTGTGCAAGGGATCCCTGGCTGCTACCAGGACCTTGCTTGGCTGGAATATTTTTTATTCATAGTCCAATTCCAGTTCTGGCAATTTCAGTAAAAGTTTGTCCCTCTGCAGCATGTAAAAATAAATATACAACTTCAGCTGCTATATTCCAGCAATTTCTATTACTTTTCCCACATCACTCACTTCTCCAGCTCTTCTTGTGGGTTAAATGATGCCCAGCATCATTAAGTACACATTTTTGTGAGCCCTGCATCATTTAAAGCGTATTTAAACCCAAGAACTAAAATGTAATATATTGCAGCTTAACAATCCTTAAATGTGGTAGCTGCACTGGTTCCATTCCCCCCCCAGACTTTATCACTTTGTAATTCTGCTAGGAATGCACTTCCTGTCGAAGGGTGACAACATTCACTCACCATGCTGTATCTGTAGAGCAGTGTTATCACCCAAGGACAAGACTATAGAACACCTCCTTCTCTTCCCTTTTCCATAACATGAAGACAGGTATTCTGTAGTACAATGTAACAGTGATCGAGCGTCTCTATAGACGCTTGATCGCTTGACTGTAAAGCTCCCGGCCGGCCGTGTAATTACAACGGCCGGCCTGGAAGCTGCTCGTCGGGCTCCACTGTCTGCTCGTCACAGACGAGCAGACGAGTGGATTTTCGAGCCCTGCCGATAACAGTGAAGCCAACGCAGAGAGCAAAGGAAGTTATCAACTCAGATTTCGGGCAGAATCAACAAGTATTTATTTTGTACTTTATGAACAGATATAACAAAAACACTTTTCATTTTAGATTTAAATGACCAAAAGGGAGCATAGCAGAAATTCATTGCTTGGGTTTAGATCCAGTTTAACCCTCTTTCTTTGAACTCAGGGTGTCAAGGCTCCGTCCCCCACCCTGGATTTACAGGAGTATGCTGCATACGGCGTCAATATATGGAGCTGCTCTCTGCAGCATTTACAATCAACCCACTGCCAGAAGTAGTTCGTCATCTAAGTCGGGATCCGCTCCGGCGTCTCAGTATACCGCGAGCTGTAGCTCGCGGTATACTGAGCTTAGGGTAACGGGAAGACGTTAGTTTGTGTCCTCCCGTTACCTTAAGGAGAACTATGGGGAAAAACACTGACCCCATAGTTCTCCTTTAAGAGGACACACAACATAATTGAACCAGGCCTCAGAGTTGAGTAAAATAATATAAATATATATTTTATTTTTTTTACAGCTACAGGTTGCTTTAATGGAGGCAGTGGGTAAATGTCTAAATAAATAGCAGTTTCCTTCAGTGGAAAAATGTTGCGGATTACCTGGCAAAGCTCACACCACATGCTGACACCTCCATTAGCCACTTTATCGGTGAGAATAAAGTAAAGGTTGCTGGGTGTAAGTCGTAAGGTGCATGACTTAGTCAGCTTTGTGATTGTGTTCAAAACCCCTGTAAAAGAAACAATAAAAGGAAAGCATGAAAAGATAGAACAGACTGCAACTGTTTTTACACAAGCTTTAGCTATGTTCCCCGATTTCATCCAAATATGTTCCAGTATAAGGGCTCATGCACATAGCCGTATGAAAATAGGAAGACTAGTACACAGGAACCTGCGTGGATCGCAAAGATGCCCTATTGGTTGCTTAGACACTAGGTGGTGCAAGCCACCAGTATTCTATCAACAGACGATGCGAAGTACCAATTGCTCAAGTGTCCACTATTGCTAGATGCAGATGGCCCCTTGCCGCCTAGCATTCTTTGTTGCTAGGATGCAGACGATTTGAGCCGCCGAGCATCCTTTGTTGCTAGGATGCAGATGATTTTAGCCGCCTAGCATTCTTTGTTGCTAGGATGCAGACAATTTGAACCACCATGCATCTTTTGTTGCTAGGATGCAGATGATTTGAGCTGCCTAGCATTCTTTGTTGCTAGGATGCAGATGGCTCCTTGATGCCTAGCAATACTTGTTGCTAGGACTCTAAGCGGCTCACAACATCTGCATCCTAGCAACAAAGGACATCCTTGTACAACACTCTATTACTAGTTCAGCTGTAGGGCTAGCCATACATTATACAGTCTGATTGTACAATCTGCTTGAGATCTACCATCAACTATGTAGTGCAATGGCCTGCCCAATCTGATACAAATGGAATGGATTGTTTAAGTTTGTGCTCATGTTACACAGCTTTGGTAAATCTAAAGGAGATCTTCTAATCAGATTGCATGGTTTATGGTCAACCTGTATAAAAACACAGCCATACATTAACCTGTCATTAAAATAAATAAGCACGAGAAGTAAATTCTAACAGAAGTGAACGTATCTATAACGAAGGACGCAAAGCTCTCCATAATGATCAGTCTACAGCGAGAACTAACACTAGACTACAATAAACCAATCACAATGAGTCCAAGCATTTGATACAGACGGGTGAAGTGGTTCAGGCAGCTGACATCTACGATCTTGCAGCGAAACCTCATGGCGACGTTAACCCCTTCCACGTACCCGCTGACACATTGGACTGAATAGAATGCTAAACATGCGATAAAGTTAGCTAGAATCCATAGACCGACGTGCTCCACAAGAGGAGATGACGTCACTGTCATGTGACCAAGTTCAACTTGTTCCACGTGACCTCCTGTTACACTGTATGAGCGGGAGAGGGATTTAAACATGCTGCTGAGCTTTATGGAGATGGTACTACGAGTGTGTGTGTTATATAGTGTATGGGTATACAGCCACCGGCTTTACAAATCTGAACAGAGTCCTGGCGGGAGTCCCTTGAGATCGTGAAGGGGTTAAATCAGAACTCTAGGTAGAATTTCTCTTAACCCTTGCAATGGGACATTGATCCTCTGAGCTGGCCAGTCCCTGAAGCCTCTGTCCCCCTCCGCTGCAGCGGTCTAGGGTCCCGTAATCCATCATGTTCTATACACTGTGTATAGACGTGAGAAAGTTAAGGAACATTCCAATGATGCAGCGGAGGAGGAGACAGGCTTTAGTAGCCAGAGAAGTGGGGAGCTGGCTCGGCGGTTCAGCTGAGTATAACTTTTTTTTTTAACACAGACAAAAACAAAGCACTTAACCTTTGCACTGCGGGGGTAGCTATACTACAAGGGTTAAGAACACTTTTGCCTGGAGTTCTTCTTTAATGTTTTTGTGTGCTCCTACTTTTCTCCAGCCTGCCTTTTTGTGCAATCTCACCTCCCTCCGTTATGCCTTTTTGTGCAATCTCACCTCCCTCCGTTATGCCTTTTTGTGCAATCTCACCTCTCTTTGTTCTGCCTTTTTGTGCGCTCACACCTCTCTACATCCTTCCTTTTTGGGCGCTCTCTCCTTTCTGCATCCTGCCTTTTTGTCCCTTCTCTCCGTTCTGCCTTTTTGTGTGCTCTCGCCTCTCTCCGTTCTGCCTTTTTGTCACCTCTCTCCATTTTTCCTTTTTGTGCGCTCTCACCGCTCTATATCTGGCCTTTTTGTGCGCTCTCACCTCTCTCCTTTCTGCATCCTGCCTTTTTGTCCCCTCTCTCCGTTCTGCCTTTTTGTCCCCTCTCTCCGTTCTGCCTTTTTGTCCCCTCTCACCTCTCCGTTCTGTCTTTTTGTCACCCCCGTTCTACCTTTTTGTCCGCTTTCACCGCTCTACATCCTGCCTTCTTGTGCACTCTCACCTTTCTTCGGTCTGCCTTTTTATCCGCTCTCACCTTTTCTCCGTTCAGCCTTTTTGAGCACTCTCACCTCTCTTCGTTCTGCCTTTTTGACCGCTCTCACCTCTTTCTCGCATTTCTCCATCCTGCCTTTTTGTATGCTTTTACCTCTCTATTTTGCCGTTTTTGTGCTCTCACTTGCCTGTGCTTCCATTTTATGTGCTTTCACAACCCCATTCTGCCTTTTTTGGGATCTTATCTCTCCATTTCCTACAGTTCTGTGTACTTTTAGCTTTCTCCATTCTTCCTTTCTGTGTGCTCTTACATGTCTCATTCATGTCTTTGTGCGCGCTCAACTCTCCCTTTCTTCCCTTTTTCCCCATTTTCCTTTTTTTGTGCTCTCACCTCACCACTCGACTTTTGTGTGTGTTTGTTACACCCCTATGTCTTCACGTTGCTTTCTACCTTTTTTTGTGGACTTCACTTCTCACTGCTTTCTTGTATGTTTTTAGCTCTCTTCTCTTGTGTGCTTTCCAGGGCTCTTTTCCTCTGTCTTAGTGGTGTGCTCTGCGGCAATCCTCTCCTCTATCTTACTTATGTAATAATGGATATTGTTTCTGAAATATTTGGAGAATTTATGCTTTTCCAGTGACGCACAATTGTCAATCTGGCTGCCAGTAGTATGTGGGAGATGAGAGCTCTATAGTAAGGGGGGAAGTTTTCTATTCCCACCGACAGTAGGCCTAATGCAGGTTCTGGAGGTGTCAAAATACCTGATACCAATGAAATTCTGTTGAATACCTGTTTCCAGAAGCTCGTAAGGCTTTTACACTTCCAAAGTATATGGTATCGGTTACCTATTTAACCGCAATTCCTCCAACGCCGTTGATGTAGAAGTGGGGTATATTCTATTCAGTTTTGCTGGGGTGAAATACCAGTGAAGGGTGATTTTATGGGCAAGCGCCCAAAGGTCGACACATTTGGTCGCCTTATGGGTAGAGGCAAAAGCACTCATCCATTGCTGCGGTGAAAAGGTGCTTGTAAATTCGTCTTCACACTGCTGGAGAGACCGAAATTTTGTGAATCTCAATTTTTTGTGGAGTATGTTATAAAATAGGGATATGCCCTTGGGGCCAGATTGCCGTGTGAAAAAGTAATTCCATGCGGGGATAGGGATTTCACATGAATCAAAAGTAAAATTACGGAGAGAATGTGAGATTTGGCAATATAAATATGCATCTCCAACTGGCAAGTGAAATTCCGTTTGGAGTGCGGGAAAAGTTTTCAGCTTAGTACCTGTATATAAATCATGAAGGGAAGTAATAACTTTTTGAACCCATGCTTTTAGTCTAGTTTCTGGGATTAATATTTCTAGGGCCTCCTATAGGAATGGTGACACTACGAAACGTTTCATCATGTTCTGATTTGGTGCGAAGAAGGCGCCACGCCACCAAGGTTGCTTCAGTCATGGGTGATATTCGGTCCATTGTAGTCGTCGGTATAAGGTTGCATAGTAGGTAAATAGAGGTATTACCCCGAGGTAGAAATTAGGCTTCTACTTCGCACCAAGGTTTAGAATATTGCGGGTTTAACCATACTTTAAGTTGGTCTAACAGCGTGGCTAGATAATAGTCTTTCAAGTCTGGATATCCCATCCCTCCTACTCGTCTGTGTTTCCGCAGAATTGATAAGGAGCATCTTGGTTTTGTCCCTTGCCAAATAAACTTACTGATAATACTTTGCAGGGACTTAAAGTAGCTGTTTGGAATGGGGATCGGCAAAGTTCTATAGAGATAAAGGAGTTGAGGAAGCTCAATCATTTTAAAGGTGGCTAATCTTGCTGACCAAGACAAGGTGTCTCTGTGGAGGTTGTTTAATAGGGTTTGCAGGTGGGCTAGGAAGGGTATATAATTGTGGTTGAATATCATGGAGATGGAGTTTGTAAGCGTACTGCCTAGCTATGAGAGGCCTGTGGGGTTCCACTGATATGGGAATTGAGACTGTAAAATCATCCTACTGGTAGTCGGAAGACCCAGGTCTAGAATTTGAGATTTCGAGTTATTGGTTTTGTAGTACGACACTGCGCTAAAGGATTCTAATACTGTGGATACCGCAGCCAGGGAAGTTTCTGGATTGGAAAGGAGTAGTAGAATATCATCCGCAAATAGACTGATCTTGTGTGGTTGTTGGTTGAATTGGAAGCCTGAGATCTGAGCATTGGATCTAATGGTCTCTGCTAGGGGTTCTGTGGTTAGGTTAAAGATCAATGGGGAGAGAGGGCACCCCTGCCTAGTGCCATTGGTTATAGTGAAGGGTTTAGATACTGCGTTCGATGTAAACACTTGAGCAGAGGGTGCCGAGTATAGTGCCATAATGGCAGATAGTATCCAGCCCAAGAAGCCAAACTTATAAAGGACATGTTGCATATAGCCCCAGTGCAGAAGCAGAGAGGGTGCCCTGGAGCTACGGGCATGATGTATTATATTGAGGACGCGACGTGTGGCATCAGGCGCCCCTTCCCTTGACAAAGCCCGATTGGGGGGAGAACTGTGTTTATTCTATTCGCTAATATCTTTGCAAATAGGTTTAAGTCCGTATTCAAGAGTGAAATGGGGCGAAAAGTTTTGGGGGCAATCAGGAGTTTTTCCCGGTTTTGGTATTGTCACGATAGTAGCAGTCAACATTTCAGGGGGGAAAAAAAGCAGAGGTGGAGGCCTTTTCGCACAACTGCGTTAGGTAAGGTAGGAGGATATGGTCAAAGGTTTGGTAGTACTCGCTAGTGAAGCCATCTGGCCCGGGCGCTTTATTGGTAGGCAAGGATTTAATAGCATTTTGTATTTCATGCGTCGTGATGGGTGTATTGAGGTTATGAAGTTGGGCATCAGTTAGAGTGGGCAGGCATATCTTATTCAGGAAGTTAAGAATGGTTGCATCTGAGGGTTGGGGAGTTGTTTGGTCATCCTTAAGGTTATAGAGGTCACTATAGTAGGAGCTAAACGCATCAGCTATCTCTTGTGGGTGCCATACTTTCTTCTTAGTGTTTGGATGGAGTATGTAGGGGATTTTGGTCCGCCCTCGTTGGGATTTGAGACGGTTCGCTAGGAGCTTCCCTGTTCTGCTACCATTAGAGTAGAAGTTAGCTTCATAGCGAAATAATTGGTTATCATGTTGCTCCAAAAGGAACAGTCTCTAAGGTCTGCTCTTAGTTTACCCAAGGCAGTAGAGGTAACCAGGGAGGGGTGGGGTTTATTTTGGGCTTCTAATGTGCGAATTTGAGAAAGCAGGTGTGCGAGGTGGCTGGCCCTCTGCCTTTTCGTGCGAGCTCCGATTTGCATCAGGAGTCCCCTGATAACAGCCTTATGGGCATTCCATAGACAATATATATCGTCAACAGAGGAGGTATTAATATCAAAAAATTCCTTCATTGCTTTTTCAATCACCTGTTTGTTAGTAGGGAGGAGCATTTGAGACACATTATTACGCCACATATAAACAGTAGGACATACAGAGCGATCAGATATAGAGATTGACACTGGCGCATGGTCCGACCACGTAATGTCGTGAATGTCATGAATCCGTGTCAATAGCTGTTTGTCCACAAAAATGAAATACATTCTAGAATAAGAGTTGTGTGGAGTTGAAAAAAAAGTGTAGTCCCTTTCTGAAGCATGTGGACAGCGCCATACATCAAACAGAGACTCTTCAGATATAAGTCGTTGCATATCCGGCGAGTGCCGTTTGGAGGGATTTGAAGAGTCCAGGCATGCATCCATAACCATATTGAAGTCACCACACATTATTACGAAGCCCTCTCGGAGCTCAGACAGCTTTTTGAACACTTTATGTAAAAAGCGAACTTGATGAGTATTAGGTGTGTATACACATACAATAGTATAAATAGCTGAGTTAATATTGCACACTAATATAAGGAACCGACCTTTGGGGTTGTTGTAACAGGAGAGTTCAGAAAACGTAACTGTGTCTTTGATTGCAACCAGCACTCCCTTAGTTTTGTTGGGTGAGGTGGCATAATAAATGTGTGGGAAATGTTTGTGAGAGCACTGTGGGGCTTGAGATAGAGAAACATGCGTTTCCTGGACACAGACAACGTCCGCACGGAGAGATCTGGCTTCTAGCCACAGGTTTTTCCTCTTGGCGGGATGATTGAGGCCCTTAGCGTTAAGAGACACTATTTTAATCGGCATCCTTAAGGTATATCAGATCGCTAGATGCATGAGGCGTACTTACAGTACCGATGATAGGAAGTGGGTGGTAGATCAGTAAAGGCGGAAAGGCCAGCAGGCACTGGGAGGTAGGCAGTCTCTCAATGGCGTGAAGCAGCATGCATTCGTATATAGGAAGGCTCAGAAAAAGATATAAACATAAAAGAGAAACAATAAAGTCAAACTGGAAACATATAAAAACAAGGTCCTAGATCGGGACCACAGTGCAGCGGTGTACGCAGCGCAACATATAGGGGTATCACAAAAAGTGAGCAATGTGGCACCAGGAGGCATTAGGCATGTACACGGGATTTGCCAGACAATCAGCCCGCACCATTCTCTTCAGCTCGTGAATTGCGGTTGCGTTGTGGAGAACGCCATTCAGGTGAGGTGCCCCGTGGAGGCCCAATGGACCGGGGGGTGGATTCCGCAGGAGGGCGAATATCCCACTTTTTGAGCAGGGACAAGCCCTGGTCTGGGGACATCACTGTGTATGTTTCGTCACCTCTGGTTATAAGAAGTTTAGCCGGGTATCCCCATTTATAGCGAATTTGATGGATCCTTAGAGCTTTGGTGACAGGGAGGAGATGCCTGCGGAACAGCATGGTATGTTGAGACAGATCAGTGAAAAATTGCAGGTGAGTATACTACTTTTCAATAATCGATTATAATCGATTATGTCGATTAGTTGTTGCAGCCCTACTTGTATGCCCCGCAGTTTGATGTTGTTACGGCGAGACCTATCTTCTAGATCCGCCATTTTAGCTTTCATCCATTCTATATCGTCTTCTCTATTGTTATGTGAGTCCACTAAATCATTAAATGTTTCAGCAAATTCACCCATTTTGGCTTCCACGTGGGATACTCTGTCCCCTAGTTGGTTCAAGTCTGATTTAAATTGGGACACAAATGAATGCAGATCAGCAGTCAGAGAGCTTCTTAGGGATATTAACATGTCTCTAAGGGTTGAGTCTGATATAGGCTGATTTGATATTGGAAATGCTTCAAGAGGCTCAATCAGTTCTCTAGTGTCCTCCATTGATGAGTTATTTCTGCTCACCTCATTGTGGGCCTCCACCTCTGAGGCAAGCCACGGTCTGGATTTCGCAGGGCTTCTGCCCTCAAGCGGAGTACCGCGGATGGACGAGGCCTCCGATACGGTCCCTGTTTGCGGAGATCCGGGTGATCCCTCAGGTGAGTGGGAGGTTGTGACTCCAGCCGGAGCCTTAGGCCTCGTTGAGCGGGCCGGGCCGCCGCCATCTGGACCGCGTTTGCGGGACGGCGCGGCAAAGAAATTGGTCATCTTTCGCGGACGGGAGCGGTTTTTTTTCTTCCACGACATCTCCACCGGGTGTAGGGGATTTGTTGTAGCCCGGAGGAATCTGGCAGTCTGCTGAGAGTAGCTTATATTAGCCTCAGGGCGCGATGCTGCACGGAGCTCTCTCAAGCAGCGTCAATACAGCTCGAGTGCCGGCCACGCGCCAATTATGTTTGTTTTTGAGCATTTACATGCATATGCTTTTCAATGCACCCGGTACCAAATCCTGGCATCAAATCGTGTTTACATGGGTTTAGAAGCTAAAATCGATTCCTGAATGCACCTGACTTGACTAAAATAATCTAAACACAAATATGCGTTTAGAAAACCATTTTAACACATGTAAGGTTGTTGTCCTAATTTTGTGCCCTCTTCAACCTGAGTTCATGTAAAAGTGGGTCTTTACCCATATCTTTAAAATAACAACAAACACACCTTGAGAAATGTTTAGTAATGACAATCTACAAACACATACTTGTAGATAATTGCCCGCTTTGTATTCTTTGCATACCTTAGTTCTCTTTTCTTCCCCAGTCTTCTGACCGTGGCCATGTTTACTAAGGGCAGATTACTACCTCCCCATTTACTTCCTGGATTTCTGGCACATGTGACTAGATATGTGACCATGCACATCATCTCATAGTTACATAGTATTTGAGGTTGAATAAAGACACAAGTGCCCATTAAGTCCAACCTATTGCATGTATACATTTATGGTTCTGCTGGTGTGTGCGTGTGTATGAGTCCATGTGTGATCTTGTTCTTAGGAGTACCTGTACCCCTGAATGATTCCACATATTTAGCTGAAATCACTGCATGTGGCAGCGAGTTCCACACCGTAACCGCTCTAACTGAGAAGAACTCCCTCCGCCCCATGTGCTGAAATTTTTTCTCCACCAATTTTAGATGGTGGCCTCTTGTCTTTGTTATGGGGTTAACCGTAAAGAGTTTGTTGCTAATGTTGCTGTCACCATTGAACATCTTATACATGAAAATCATGTCCCCCCTTAATCTCCTTACTTCCAACGAGAACATATTTAAATTTAGTAGCCTTGTCTCATAGCTCAGGTCCCCCAACCCCTTAATGAGCTCGGTTGCCCTCAGCTGGAGTCTTTCCAGCTCAAGGACATCCTTTCTGTGGACTGGTGCCCAAAACTGGACCGCGTACTCCAGATGAGGCCGAACCAGTGATCTGTAAAGTGGCAAAATTAAAGATTTGTCTTTACAATACATCCCCTTCTTAATACAGGACAGGACCCTTCTTGC
Source organism: Nanorana parkeri (assembly GCF_000935625.1). Classification (NCBI taxonomy): domain Eukaryota; kingdom Metazoa; phylum Chordata; class Amphibia; order Anura; family Dicroglossidae; genus Nanorana; species Nanorana parkeri. The sequence continues at coordinate 298,663 of NW_017307406.1, read as the reverse complement.
TTTCTTTACAGCAGCCTGGCACTGCAAGCTATTCTTCAATCTGCGGTCTACAATGACCTCCAAATCTTTCTCCATTTCTGACTTCCCTAGTGACATACCCATAATTGTATAGCCCATTTGCCTATTTTTAACGCCAAAGTGCATTACTTTGCATTTATCTACATTAAACCTCATCTGCCATACAGTTGCCCACTCCCCGATTTTATCCAGGTCCTCCTGTAATGTTATAATGTCCAAGTCCGTGTCTATTACCCTCCCAATTTTGGTATCATCAGCAAACACTGAAACATGGCTATTCATTCCCTCCCCGATGTCGTTATTAAACAGGTTAAAAAGCATGGGGCCCGGCACAGAACCCTGAGGCACACCGCTCGTGACCCTAGCCCAGTCTGAGAAGGTGCCATTTATTGATACTCTTTGTACTCGTTTCTGTAGCCAGTTTTCTATCTATGTAGTAGTCAAACGTTTTTATTATTTTCATCGAAACATATACAGAAACCATCTCCATCATAAAACAATGTAACAAAACAACATAAAACAAAAAGACAGTTCATCTAAGCGGGATACCTTATTATTCCATCTCTATTGATTATACTTTGAATAGTATCTGGTCTCGATTGATAACATACGCTTAACGTTTTTTATTTCGGCTAAAGCTGGCCCCCTGCCCAGCTTCCCGCTCCAAACTCCGGCATTAAAGGAACTATTCCTATTTTCCCCCCTGTAAATATACCTACGTCACATCTCATTATCTTGAGGTGTAGCAGTTACTCAACAGATTTTTAAAAACCAAGGAAATTATCGCCCATCCCTTTATCTTACCATGAGATTATATAAGAACAAACGAGACCAGATTGCTAGGTAATCCCTATTATAGTGTATCATACATCAGTCTGTCAACCTGAGACTGCCTTACAAGACCTACAGGACAAAGACATAATCAAAAAAACATTGTGGCTACAGAACAACTATCACAATAGGTTTTAATTTTGAACATATTGAAATTTTCTGATCGGGGTGGGCTAGGGCCCGCCCTCACTCCCTTCCTCTCGTACTCCTACAGGATTTACATATGCCACCCAAGGTGCCCAGGTAAGTTCAAACTGTTCCATTTTGTCTTGGAGGATACTCGCCAATTTTTCATGAGTCATAATCCAAGACAACTTAGTCCTAACCTGGCTCAGAGGCACCCTGGGTGTCTTCCATGTTTTAGCGATCGTAACTTTAGCTGCCAGAAATATGAAACTTATCAATCTTCTAGAGTGTTTAGGAGTTTCAGGGATAGTATCATTAAGCAGGGCCAGCCTAGGGTCTCCGGGGACCCTTATGCCCACAACCCGGAAGATTAAGTTAAAAACCCCTCCCCAGAGGTTTCGGATACGCGGACATGTCCACCATACATGGTACATAGTGCCCTCAAGCGCACATCCCCGAAAACATAAGGGCGATGTTCCCGGGTACATAAGTGCAAGTCTAAAGGGCACTAGGTACCACCTGGAGAATACTTTAAAATTAGCTTCCGAGAGTGAGACATTAAGTAAGCCTCGGGTTGTCACCCTTGATCGACTTTTCCATACCTCCTCTGAATCCACCTCACCTAAGTCCTGTTCCCAAGCCAGCATATACGGCTGTTTAAGGGGAGAATCGAGCAATATGGAGTACAACATGGAGATGGCTCCTCTCTGATTGGTGGCTTGGAGGCACCAGCGTTCGTATGAGCTAGGGCTTCCACGGGAGTCCACCCCGTGAGAGTATGGTGTTTAAAAAATGTGTAATTTGACGAAAATGAAATAACTGCGCTGTCGGCATGCCCAATTGCTCCCTGCAGTACTCCAACGTCAGGGGTCTCCCCAGCCTAAGATATTGACCAATTCTATATAACCCCTTATCTAGCCACCATTTGAAGGACTTCAAGTGTATTCCAGGCAAAAATGCTGGATTCTGATATAAAGGGGCCAGCGTGGTGTGGGGCGAGCTGATATTTATGTAAGTTTTCACACGATCCCAAAGGGCTAAAGAATTAGAAAGAGTCGGAGCCATAATGGGAGGGCGTAATCTGGAGGGTAACCATTTCAATAAGTCTAAAGGCAAATCTCTAGCTGCCTTGGATTCCATAAGAACCCAATCTGGTGGTTTCTCCGCTGCATAAATAGCAGATAGCTGAGCTATCCGTGCGGCCCGATAATAGTGATATATGTTTGGGACCCCTAGCCCCCCAGACTCTCTAGCGCTATATAGTGTGACTCTAGGTAAACGGTGACCCCTTCCCCCCCATATAAATTTCACTAAGATAGCCTGAAAGGTAGCCAGTTCAGATCTAGGGACATGGATAGGGAGGGCCCTAAATAGGTATAACAGACAAGGAAGAAGGGTCATCTTAATAGCATTTATTTTCACATACCATGAGTGATTGTATGAAGACCACCTCTCCAAGTCCCCCCTCAATTTCCTGAAAGTGGGAGGAAAGTTCGCTTGGTACAATAAGTCAAAGGAGGGGGTCAAGTTAATCCCCAAATAAGGTATCGTAGATGCCGGCCATGAGAACAGAAACGCACCCTTCAGTATAGTCACCATCTCCGGGGGCAAATTTATGTTCAAAGCCACGGACTTAGCTGGGTTTATATAAAGCCCCGACATCTTCGAGAAACTCTCCAAAGATGCCATTACATTGGGCAGTGTAATCAATGGTTGAGTAAAAAACAGCAATAAGTCGTCTGCAAATAGGGCACATTTATGTTTTCTAGGTCCACAATACACTCCTTTTAATGTCGGGGTTTTCCCTTATCGAAATAGCCAGCGGCTCGATCGCTAATGCGAATAATAAGGGTGACAGGGGACATCCCTGTCTAGTACCCTTATATATCGGTATTGGGGCTGATTTAAATCCCTGCATCTTAATGGTAGCTACGGGTAAGGAATATAAGTTCCGTAGCAAGCGAATAAACCCTGCCAACATTCAATTACTTGTACATATATCCCAGATTCAACTGTTTCCTGATCTCTACTATTGAACATCTCTATCGGGGGTTTATATTTATAAATTGGTATGTAATCCCTACTCATATACTCATCATGATCTAGCCTTCTCAAGACCCAGTACAATATGGAATCCGTGATAGTGAGTTGTTTATCGGTATCCAACCGGTAATAGACCCCAACCACTATGACCCTTCCCTCCCTGTGCCCACTTCCCCCAGTTAATTCTTTCTACAGTGTTGCTGCCCCTGAATTCTTGTGCGAATGTGTTTGAAAAATAATTGATTAATTAACTATTATCATTATAATATCTAGTGAACTTAATTCCAAAAAGTGTCCTCCCTTACCTTCTTTTTACAACTAATAATGGTTCCTCGTACATTCCAAGATGTAAAAATTATTGTGTAGACCCCCCCTTATTTGTCCATACTATTTTGCTTCAACTTCATATTCTATCCCCTCTAGTGTAAGTGTATAAAACCCTCCCCCGATACAGTGATTACTAATTACCCCCCATAAGGCGCCCACCGCAGGGCGCAAACCCATTACTCAAACATTGAGAAAAAAAAAGAAAATCCCGTGTTCTACCCCTCAGCCCAATAATGTGCCTTTACTATCCCATCGTGATTACCGGTGGATACCAAACCTCACTTATTTGTCAGCTAGTCTGGCCCTTTTGCACTACAATTGGGCCCACTCAACTAGGTCTTCGCCAAATATAGGGTCTCCCACTCCATATCCCCTCCTTTAGGAGTGGTGCCCGATGTTTACAGGCTATGGGTATACAGCCTTAAATCAATTTTAGTTCTATTGTAGATTAATAATGCACCTCCGTCTGGCCATCAGGAGTATTCATATTTATCAGTACCAATCATTCTCCCCCCCTTTAGGTTCTCTTCACATCTGGGTCTTCCGGGCCGAAGGCCGTGGACGTGGTCTGTCCCAAAGTGATGTTAGAGGGGCAGCCTTTCTTCCTCCCCTCCCTCCAACTTCTGAGGAAGCCTTGCCTGGCTGTATGATCTCCATCCCCTGAAGGCCCAGATGTGTGAGCAACCTTTCTCCCTCTGACAATGTTGAGAAGGAGTATGACCCATTCTCAAAGTAGAAGTGTACCCGTAATGGAAAGGCCCATCTATATTTAATAGTATGTTTAGTTAAAGTTTGAAGAAGGGGCCTTAGAGTTCTTCTCTTCTGAATAGTAGTAGGGGAGATGTCTGCATAAATTTGTATCGGATGAGATGCGATCTGTAGGTCAGGTAGATTCCAGACTTTAACCATCAGCATTTCTTTGGTCTGAAAGTAGAGCGGTTTCACGATAACATCTCGAGCTGGGCCATCTTGCCGAGGTGTTGAAAACAACCTATGGACCCTGTCCGATTCAAGTTTATGATCTGGGATACCAGGCAGAGTATCCTTCAGAAATAGTCTGACCGTTGCCTCTGGATCACTAATAGATTCTGGCAGTCCTCTGATTCTAAAGTTACCTCTTCGGGATCGATTTTCCAGATCATCGACTTTAGCCTGGGCTTCTTCTAATTGTGTTTGTATAGATTGAATCTGAGCAGTATTTTCGTTAGTGCAGGCTACTGTATCATCTACTTTTTGCTCTATGGCGTCTATTCGGGAGCCCAGTTCTTGTATATCCTATAATAAATGTTTAATCATTTAATATAGGGGAAACTTTTTTTTTTTTTTAATTTCGGGAATTTTTCCTTAATATAGTAAAAAAATAAAACCCCCAGTGGTGAATAAATACCACCAAAAGAAAGCTCTATCTGTCCCCAAAAAAGGGTATCAAATTCATTTCAGTACAGCGCTGCATGACGGAATAAATGTCAGTCAAAGTACCGCAGCGCTGAATACTGAAAAATGGCCTGGCTGGGAAGGGGGTTTAACACCGCGGATGTCAACTGGTTAATATCCGCTGTGATTTGTTTTGTGGTGCGAGCTAGCCCTTTTTCCAGTATATCAGACAATTTGATAATCAGGGGGTGATCATCTGCTATATCAGTTGGAATATAGTCTCCCTGTAATACTCCTGGAGATTTATAGTCGGCTGGGTAGTACCTCTTCGTGGCTAGTATTTCCTCTATTGTACGCTCGATAAGGGACACAGTAGAAGCAGGAGATTTTTGCTCAGAGGAATCTGTACTCGCTAAGATCCGATGTGTGGAGTCGGAAGAATCTTCCACATCGCTGTGTCTAGCTCTTGTGTGTTTCTGTTGTATAGGCAAAGAAGATGGTACTGCCGCCATCTTGGATTTCAGGGTCTCTGACCTTTGCTTTTGTGACTGCTTCTTAGATTTTTTAGGCCCTCTCCCGGACATTGAGATATATTGACCGCTGAAGCTGCTTTTATGATTCCCAATATTTAGAGACTGACAGTTCATCCAATATTTATTCAGTCTCCTCGATTTTGTCCTGCCTTTCAGTTTAAAGCAAAGCAGAGTGTATAAGAAAAAAAAGGGAGGAGAGAAAAAAAAACAGTATCTAAGATGTTTAGTGGATTTTTACCAAAAATCAACAGAAACCACGATGTTATACAGTCCCATAGACTCTTTACTTATCCTTAAAAGACGCTCATTTCCAGACTGCCAGACTTCTATAGAACCAGTGATCCATCCTAATCATCAGCATAAACAGTCTCTAGTTAAAACTTTGTGTTTTTCAGCACTAAATCAAACATAGGTATCATCCTCTGCTTCATATTGCATATTGCTTCATATTGCATACTAAGTCCCTTAGTTAGTACTTATAGTGCAGCACTGCATATGCAAATTCAGAGTCCATATTGTTTGTTTTACCTCTGTTGTATCTGCGGCTTCCCGTCTGCCAGTTCTGGAGATGTTAATGACCCCTCTGTGACATATCTCTTGCAGCGTCTGCCCACTGACTTCTCTGGCTGGGTAAATGGCTTCAGCGTCCCTCGCTACTCCAAGCCTCCGTCATGGTATTTCGAGGGGAGGAGCCACCTGTCAGTCCCCGAGAATGCGGCCTCGTTACACGGCCTCGGGCCGACCCAAGCCTCGTCTGCTCCCCTGGATCTGGACCGGGACCTTGGCTCCCCTTCAGCCTCAATCGTGCCGTATAGGACTTTCCTAGCTGCCGGGAAGAGGTATCGTGCTGCCGAGGTGCAGAGCAGCCATCTTAGCGGAGCCCGCGCATGCGCCCCAGTTTTCTATCTATGTACACACTATTTCATCTATGCCCATAGATCTCAGCAAGTGTAGCAAGCGTTTATGTGGTACCGTGTCAAATCTCAGGAGAGGAAAAAGCCTTTCCCTGAGATCCCCTGAGATTACAGATGATATTTTCCAGCAATGCTCTGGTGATGACAAGGCAATCCCAGTGTGCATTGCTTTGGCAAGCTGTAGTAATTTTGCCCTTTCAAAGCAGGAAGTGAATGCTCTACAAGTGTAACTATTTCAAAATCTCAGCATTTTACACCTGACATGCCTATGTTATTATTAACCATCATACAGGGATGCATTGGTAGAATTTGATTTGTGAGTGTAAAGGTTCGCTCTAAGGTAACAATTTACAATTTGTAACTAACAATTTGTTCTTCCCCACATGCATCAAAATGGAAAAATGCACTTTCCTGTAGGTTTTTCCAGCACAGTGTTTACTTAATTTTCACACGCCCATATATTTACCACAAAATATAATCAGCAAAATCAGCTGATTAAAATGATTAGTGTGACTTTATGTAACAGTGAAATGGTAAAGCTCAAAGTAAACATATGCATCTTACTTTAGGAAAGCTTTATTTTCAAATTTTTTGTTACTTTTGATTCCCAATAAAAACCAAAGAAATAAAAATATATGTATCCAAATTCACTACCGATCTAAAGCCCTAAACTATGAATAATATTTTAGGGTAGTTTACAAAACCTGAATATGTAATGTGCTGCTCTGAGACTTCTCCAAGGTAAAAAATACAGCTCTAGTACTGAAGGGGATTTAGGGCCCAGTCACACCATATCCAATGTGTTCCGTTGCGGTTCGCGCCCAGAACGCACTGTATTGCATAAATCAAGCCGGGCAGCGTTCTGGGGGTGTCGGTGCCATTCGTGTCAATGGCACCACAGACACGCCTCCCTGCCTTCAGTGTGATCTCCCGCTCCGGAACGCAAGGTACAGTAATACCCTCTGTTCCAGTGCAGTGCGATCTGAAAAAAATGCTGCATGCACTTTTTTTTCAGATCACACTGCACTGGAACGGAGGGCATTCCTGTACCTCGTGTTCCAGTGCGGGCAACTGCACTGCGGGCATGCCTGTGGTGCAATTGACATGAATGGCACCGACACACCCCCTCCCGCCCCACAACGCTGCCTGGCTTGATCTATGCGATCCAGTGCGTTGCGGGCGCGAACCGGACCAGAACGTACTGTATATGGTGTAATTTGGCCTTTAGGGCAGAAAGGTATGATGACGCATGGGAGGTAGTATATCACTGAGCTGTTTAGTTGCCCTGTAGTAAGCAAGACTGTTGCTCTGTGAATTCTATTTCTGGCTTAAGTGTCATCCAATTTAAAAGAGAACTATGGGGTAAGTATTTTTCCACTATTTTCTGTGAATGTACTTCACCACAGTCATCTTGTAGAGATAAATAAGTGTTTGACCAGTTAGTGATATAGTAGGCTCATGGCTAAGTTAGGCAGAAAGGGATTGCTTTGTGTTTATTTTGATTGATGTTTAGTAGGAACACAGCATTTGGTCAGAGTAGTTCTTGGATTTCCCTAATTATCCTATGGTATACTGTCATAATATATTATTAGCATATTTATACATGTTTTCTATTAGGATAGGCATTCATGTTACTAAAAAGTCTTTACTGGAAATAATTGTAAAGTAAAGCAATGCCTGCTGTATTGTATTTTCTTATATATTAGAGCTGCAAGAGTTTTAGAAATACACTAGGTGGCAGTAAATCCTTGCAAAGAGAAATCATAAATGTTGAATGCTTTTTATTATGTACATCATTTTCTATATTTTTATATGGCTGTAATTTCTGGAGAGTTTGCAATAGAATCTTGAGTAAAAGTTTTACTGCATCACATTTTAAAAATAGGTGTCATATTTTGATGAATATATAACATGGCATTGTCACAAACTCCTCCAGAAGAATCTGTCACAGAATTGTACATAAATATACATTTTGAAATTTGATTGACAGCTTCCATGTTAACTTAGACTCCTAGAAAGTTATCTTTGTGTGAATTGGGTTACACAGATGGATTGAGAGATAGAAAGAGAGACTAGCTGCACAACAATGAGTTAGGCCTAATGAAAGTAAGACCTGATGACTGCATCAACAATTAGGCTGTTCATTCCTACTTTGACTGGCCAGACCCCTTTAACCTGTATATGTTTATTCCATATCTACTTGCATTTGCTATTTTTATGTATTAGCTTCTTTTCTATGGTGCCTTTCAGCTAGGATGCAGCATATTTTGCTTTTTTCTTCTTGATGGATTATAATGATATGCTCTTATTGTGCCCCCCCTTTTTTTTTTCCTCGACCTAGCATGTACTTTCGGTACTTGATACCGAAAAACCAGCATCGGTATATATGATATATATGTGTGTGTATATATATATGATTATATACACACATACTCCACTCCACTTTTAAAGGATGCTTTAAAAAATATAAAAAATTATATTTTTTCTTTATCAGTTAACAACCCACAAAGTACTTAAACCGGATATAAGCCTTCTTTAAATCAGTATTTGATGTGTCCACACTTTTCCTTTAAGGGCCCATTCACCTCCTAAAATGGTGTGGTGTAATGGTTGCGGTGGGTGGTGGGTGCGGTGGGTGGATGTGATTCGCTGTTTGCATGCACCACACTGTTTACTTTTTTTTTTTACTCCATTTAGGTCCATGCACATGGACATAGAGTTCTGCATTTTGTTGAGACACAGTGCACTGCAAAAAAAAAAGGCAAAATGTCACTGGAGACAGTTCGATGTAAAAAAAGATCTTACACAATGGTATGCCCAAGTTCAGCAACAAGACATAAGGTAGTGTAATGCATCAACAAGGTCTCTTACAGACAGACATTTTCAAGTTGTTTCCATCTGATGTCTAAGTTCTTCTGCAGAAGCACAAAGAAACAGGCAACTGAAAATGCAGTGGTCAGCCTAGGAAATTTAGTGCAGAAGATTAAGACACATCATGCTGGAAGATGTCAGCTGAAACTTGGTAGGACTTAGTGGGACCCTAATACACCCATCTACAATCCAGAGAAGTCTGGTCAGAAGTCGTTATGGAAGACTTGTGACTAAAAAGCCACACCTCTAGTATGAAAACTGGTGTGCAAAAAAGGTAGGTATTAGCCCAAATTCATTCTGCAGCAAGACAATGACCCCACACACACAGCCAAACTCATAAAGAACTACAGGTGAAACTCGAATAATTAGAATATCGTGCAAAGTTAATTTATTTCACTAATGCAACTTAAAAGGTGAAACTAATATATGAGATAGACTCATTACATGCAAAGCAAGATAATTCAAGCCGTGATTTGTCATAATTGTGATGATTATGGCTTACAGCTCATGAAAACCCCAAGAACCCCAAATCCACAACCTCAAAAAAGTAGATTATTACATGCAATCAATAAAACAAGGATTGTACATAGAACAATATCGGACCTCTGAAAAGTACAAGCATGCATATGTACTCAGTACTTGGTTTGGGCCCCTTTTGCAGCACTTACTGCAATTACTTTTGCACGATATTCTAATTATTCGAGTTTCACCTGTATAGTTTGCGAAAAGAACAACAAAGAGTATTGATTTGAACATCATGGAGTCTATTAGGATTAATCGAAAAGACAGAAACAATGAAGACGTTATTATTACTCACCCTAGCTTTACATTTTGATTTTGAAACACTTACTGTATTGGACTGAGATAATGTACTCACCTTGCTGTCTAGTTTAAGGTCCCCTTCCCCCTCTAACTACTTTCTCCCCAAACAAAGCTGCTCCCTCCCCTGTTTGGTTGCAGTCCATCCCTACAGTAGTACGGTAGTAGTAGTAGTAGAAAAGTCAGCCCAGGTCTTCAGAAACCTAAAACCCTTCTTCCAACACCAGTTTCTCAGCCACTTGTTCAGCTACATGAACCCTCACTGCCTCTGGTGTGGCCTTGGCACAATACATATTTATGAAAGTACTACCTTTGGGGTCGTTTTTTTAAGCTTGTGTTATCTAAGTCCCTGAAAAAAGTCCCTTTTCATAGTATGCCCCATTTGCCTGTAACTTTTCCATTTATACCAGTATGCACTATAACAGCTGGGTCTTCCCCAGCCCCACCTAGCAGTCTGTCAACCTGATCTGCAATATGTCAAACCTAACAAACTGGTAAACAGCAGATTGTTTGGCAAGAATTCTGGAAAATGATCAGAAAAAAACAGGCCTCTGGAAAATCTTGTGGTATACTTAGCTTTGGGTCACTGGAGGACGCTAGTTTATGTCCTCCCGTGACCCTGAGGAGAACTATGGGGAAAAACACTTACCTCATAGTTCTCTTTTAAAATAAAATTTTACTATATGCAATATGGTACTACGGACCCCAATACACACACAATAAGGCCCCATTCATATCTGTAGGCTTAGGTGTGATTAGGTATTCCTGCGTCAGAAACTTGCGTTTTCCTGCAGCAGGAATCCCTAATCTGGTGTTTACACCAGCGGCTGCAGTCACCCATTCAAGTTAATGATCAGGTGACAGAAGTTGCATATAAACTCCTGCACACCGCATGTAATGATATGTGATATTTTTACATGCGGTTAGAAAACACTCCCCCTGGATACACAATCATTGCGTCCAGGGAGAGTGATTGTTTTCTAAACAAATGTAATAATATCACATATCATTACATGCGGTGTGCAGGAGTTTATATGCAACTGCTGTCACCTGATCATTAACTTGAATAGGTGACAGCTGCCGCTTTTAAACGCCAGATTAGGGATTCCTGATGCAGGAATCCCTAATAGCACCTAAAGATATAGGTGTGAATGGAGCCTAATACACTTATACCCCCCCCACATAAAAAAAAACCTATCCCTGCACATATAAATGTTACACCCCCCATACACATGAAAAAATACCCCCACACACACACATTATTTATATATATAATTCCCAGTCAAAGCACCCAATATAACAATATAATTCCCAGTCTTCCCCCAGCCCCATTCGTATCTGTATCAGCCCCCTCCCCCCTGCACCGCACACCTACATGTAAATAAAATGCACAGCCCCCTCTCCTGCTTACCATGTTGCAGGGAGGAGGCTATGAGCCACGATCATCGATCCCTGGTGATCTAGTGGCGATTAGTAATGTCTGCTGCAGACCTTACTAATCTAATCAATCCTTTCGGCCAGCGTTTAGCGAAGAAGCCGGCCGACAGGATCCGAGTGCCGGCACAGAAGCAGCTATGCGGTCTGCATCAAACAGAGATGCAGACCGTGTAGCTGCTCCCGCAAGTCTGGTATGCGGTCCATGGCCGTATACCAGACTTGTGAGCTGACTGCGGGCCGGTACTTTGAGACCACTGCTCTAAATGGACTCCAACAAAAGTATTGTAAGTATGTGTAATATTCTTATCTTAGTTCAGAGTTGTGTGCTGTATCTAACCCATCTGATCCACCAGTCACTTGGCTCTTCCTCTTCCTCTCTCTTAAGCCACAGTGGTTGAATTGCTTGACATCTGTGTAATGTATGACACGTCGAGGTCTCCTTTCCCCAGAGAGGCTCCAATACACAACCAGCACAGCACGAGAACGTTTGGGCTGACTGTAACCCTCTCCATCTTGGCTTCCACTTCTACAAGCAATTCGCCTCACTGGTCTTCTTCAATGCTGCATGGAATATCCTTAAAACTAAACCTTGTTACAGCTTCCTCTGAGCTCTCTGGATCAACCAACACTGCAGCATCATCCTCTCTACTTTAATCAACTTGTAGCTGCTTCCTACTTGCCCTATGCTTTGCCTCCAGGTGCATCTCTGAACAGACCTCCCTGGAACTGAGTCTGTGCACAAACACTCCTACAACTTTATTGTGCTCCTGTATGATGGAATACAGGTCTCAAAACCTTACCTGCGTTCCACGCATCATCATTGCCACAGTGACTTTATTGTACTCCTGTATGATGTAATACAGTTCTCCAAACCATTACCTGCATTCCACGCGTTATCAATTCCTCAGTGACATTATTGTACTCCTGACCAGGTCTCCAAACCATTACCTGCGTTGCACGCATTTCCTCAGTGACGTTCTTGTTCGGCTGTATGATGTAATACAGGACTCAAACCCATTACCTGCAAATACCACTGACCTGTGTATCCGCAGTTGAGATCCATCAGAGAAGGCAATTTGACATATTATCACAGTATGGTATCGAAATTTGCCGAGATCAATTAGAGTGCGGAGGCGTCGGTTTTCCATCCCCGCTGGGAAGTCTGGGTCCCCTATCACCGGGGTGATTTTTTTCAAGTTTGAATGAAACAGATTTGGGTTCTGCTGTTGTATTTAGGCCAAGCTAAATTTAAAAGTTAAAGAATTACACATCCAAAATATGTGATGCTACAATACTGTGTTGCTGACTATAAAAATTGGTATGTTCTGTAACATGCATGTAATTTAAAGGAATGTATTTTTTCAATGTTGCCCTTAAAGTTGTAATAAAAGGACCCTCTGTGCCCTGTACACTGTGTTAAAAGTTCCTTTTGCTTAGGTATATATCTCTCATGGCATGCCCAGCTCCCTATGTCTGTTATTAGACAATAGCTTGACTGTTAGCTTTGAACATGTCCATCATTTAGTTTATTGATTAGCCCCCCATGGAACCACATAGGATTTGTCAAACCCTGTGCAAAACAAACCTGGCCAAATTCGCTCATCCCTAGCTATTTCTCTCATTTGGTATATTTTACACTTCATGCACTCTTTAAGGCCCTTTTAGGGTTTCCAGACATTTTATTTCCTCTACAATCTTTGATCATATTTCTAAATTGCGTCTGTTTTCCCCATCCTTTTAAAAACATCTTTCTCGTTTGTTCATTGAAGGACACAGCTGAGATCTTGATCTCTGTACCGATAAGTTATAGTGCCACTTGCAGGAGTAGGAAGCTAGGCCAAAAATAACAAGCTTGGCTCTGCGGGTGGTTCCTGCTGGTGGCCACACCTACCTCCAAAGCAGCTCAGTTGCTGGGAATCTTTGTTCATATATTTGTATCCCTATTAAGTATTATTGTTTTATTTTTTCTCTTCAATTTTCGTTGATCTTCAATCAACAGCTGAGCTGGGTGAAGGGCTGGATAATATAGATCCTTGTAGCCCCTCCAACTTAGCCATCGAGTGCATGCAGTTTTTTGAGGGCGAGATTGACTTCATCAGCCCTGAATAAATTAGGGGCAGCCTGTTAAATACCTCAGGGGAAGATGGATATGACTTACCAGCCATTGGGCTGGTTTGTCACAGTATCTCCCCTAGGCTAATCTGGTCCCCATCTTGGTAGGAGACATTCTGTTTGGGAAATAGTGCTTTGGCATACTCCTCCCTCACACCTGGCCTTTTGAGGCAATGCTGCTTCTCATGTAGCAGCTGTGTTATTACCTTTTATTTACTTTTTACATAGAATGGCTGCAGTGTTCATAAGCAGCCACTGTATGGCGAAGAGACAGGACTTTTTCAATGACAGAGTGGCACTGATTTCCTCTCTCTTCATGGCCACTCTGTGCTGCTGGCGGGTCCCTGAGGCAGCAGGTGACATTGCCAGTGCTGCTTCCTGGGCTTTTCTTACAACGCAGAGGATGCAGCGGCTGCACTTTGAAACAGACTCATTCCTCTGGGGGTGGTAAGCCTACTGGTACCCCATTCATCCCTGGTGGCTTAGTGGGTTTAGGTTTGTGGAGCTGGGACATGGCGGACCCTATTAAAGGGAACCGTGCTGGTGTGGTGGGCACTGAGGTGGACTGTGTGACATGTGGGGGAGTTAATACCTCTCCTGGGTCAGGCTTTATTTGTCCCACCTGTAAATCCATGCAGACCCCTGCTTCATTCTCAGGTTTTTCTTTGGGGGGGGAAGGGCTCTGAGACCCCAAGTTCATCTATTGCTATGGAAACTCTTTTGTTTTGAGGAAGAGGTTTTCTCTGGGATTTCTGCACATTCTGGAAAAATAGGCTAGTAATGACAAAACCTTTTCAGCTGCTTTTTCGCAAGAGAAAGTAGTGGTCTCGGCACTTATTAATTCAGTTTGCAAGACTCATAAGAAGGTCATCTTTGTAGCCTAGTGGTTAGCACTTCTGTCTTGCAGCAGAGGGGTCCCGACTTCAAATCCTAGCCAAGACACCAACTGCATGGCATTTTCTTTTTAACTTGAAGATTCTACGGATGCTTCTGCAGAAGCTCCGGTTCCTGTTAGTACACATAAGTCTAAATGTTTGACTAAGACTTTATTAACAATGAATAGTATTGCCCTTTTGGTTTTTGTTTTACTTCAAAAGCACTTTTCTTTGTGTTATCCTTTAAAATAGGATTTTTTTTTTTTTAAAGTTGTTTCCTTTCCTCCTATTGCAGACTCAACAGTGTCTAGGCTTAATAAAGATACTGTGATTCCGGTCAAGGAATCTCCTTTTAATGATTCAACAGACAGGAAAGGGGAATCAATAGCGAGATCTTTGTACACCGTCGCTCAATCAGCCTTACATCCTGTTTTGGCAACAGCGCTTGTATCCCAAATGTTCCAAGAATGGGCCAAACTTTTGCATCAGGGACTGGACAGTGAACATATTTTTCCTGTCTATGTGGAACTGGTGGTTCAATCAATTCATGGTCTTCAATATGTGTGTAACGCTTCGCTGGATACTGGACTTCTTATTTCCAGAATTTCTTTTTTAGATGTCATTCTTCGCCGTATATTGTGCCATAAATGCTGGTCCGGTTACCAGAATTCTTTGAAAGCCCTTAGGGATTTACCTTAACACTAGATGCTATAATCAAAAATATCACTAGGGTTAAGAGTACATTTTTACTACAGCTTAAGAAAGGTAAGGAACCTAAGTGTAAAGAAGGCCCTTCCCTTTTGGCTCACGTATTTTTCGTCCCAAAGCATCCACATTTAAAAGTTAAATGTCTGTTAAGTCCAGGTTCTCCAGTAGTCATAAAATGTATGTGGACAGGATTAGGTGGCGTTGGGTGGGCTGTCAGCCCATTGATGCAATGCAAATTGTGGTCGACAGTGTGGAAACCTCTTATAGCAATATTATGTTTTTTTATTTGCAGAATTATATACAGCATGTGTGTGTATATGTGTATGTATGTATATATATATATATATATATCAGTTATATTTAACCGTTTGCAGAGTACTATACTGAAGTGTACTGAAGCTGACAGAAAACACAGACACACATATACACACACACACACACAGGCTCACACACACCTACCTCTGCAGCTCAGTAGAAGGTGGAAGTGCAGGGACAGCTGAGAAATGCTCCTCCTACAGTGCACACAGCAGGCAGGAGGAGGAGTTAAGTGTCACACACTCTAGAGAGGGGACATAACAGGCAGGGCCGGCCTTAGGCCTTTAGGCGCCCTGTGCGAGAAAGCTTTACAGCGCCCCTCAGTGACCACACCCCTCAGTGGCCACACCCTTTAGTGGCCACACCCCCAGTAACCGCACCCATTTAACACCCATATTTTTGCTAAAATATAAAAAGATCCGCACGGCGCCCTTGTTGCCATGGCGCCCTTTGCGGCCGCACTGCTCGCACACCCCTAAGGCCGGCCCTGATAACAGGGATAACTGCTCCATCAACAGTGTGGCCCTACCGTTCCCCAAAGCCTCCAAAGTGAGCGCTGACAGCAGAGAGAACTGGGGGCGGGGCTGACATTATAGTGGAAGAAAGGTGTTGGGCTCAGGGTGATTAGGGTGTGCCCAGGCACACCCCATCCACTCACCTATGCCTGGCAATCTTAAAGCATCCTCACTGTTGACAGATCTATGTATTTCTGTGAATTGTTTAATGCACATGCAGAAGTTGAAGGCCCGTAACTATGACTGCAATAAAGAAATCACGCAGATGCAACTTTTTTGGATAGAGTTTGAGAAGCTGTCTCAACTTTAAGCACAAGTAAAAAAACAACTCTTGCAATCAAACCCCAACACTGCATTAGTTGAGTACTTATTAGGTGTAGAGATAGAGGGATAAGCAGTAAAACTTACCTTACACCTTGTACCGGCAGGCTCCCTCCTCCTGTGTGACCGATCACAGGAAGCCTCCACCACATAAATGGGAGGAATTAAAAAGCTTGCAATGTATTTTTTGATTCTGAGGGACTGCCGCAGCCCAAAGCATCAGTGAGAAGAGGAGAGCATGCTGGAACATGAATTATGGTAATTAATACAGCCTCTTCACCTCCCCCTGGACTTAATGAACATTCAACCCTTGCAGTGTTGGGGGAGGGGCACTGCAAAGGTTTTTTTCTCCATCCCAGAGCTGGGCTTTAGAACTTTTTCTTGGTGCCATAAAACAGTTCAAATGTCACCCATCTTTACAATTGAATGTAAATCATGTTCCTTTATTTCTTGCCTCTTACTTTTTTCTTCTTCTCTCTTACTTTCTATTCTATCTATATATAACACTGTTACAAACATACAAAGTAGCTCATATTGTCTGTGTTATTGCAAAACGTTTATTTCTGATTGTTTCTGCTTTGGTTGCATTTATCTGTAGGTTTTTCTGAGCATTCCTTTTGATTGCCTTTAATTTTCTCTTTGGTAACTGAATCTACTGTGTCTTTTACATTTCATTTGAACCTACACTTGACCAAATAAGCTTTCTGTATGGACAGTAAATAAAGTTTTTACAGTATAAACCCAATCACTAAGTCATTACCATAATGAAATTTAATTTTCAATATTTTTAAATCTGCAGCTTTAATTAAAACTATGCCTGGTAATCCTGCTTTAAGGATCCTAGTACATGCGTTTCCTACTATAGGTTGACAATAAATCTTGGACTACCTTTTCATTCCCAGTACAGTAAATTCCCACTTTTCCGGTACCCATGGGGATTGATAGATGCAGGATAGCTGTAGTTTC
Organism: Nanorana parkeri; assembly: GCF_000935625.1. NCBI lineage: Eukaryota > Metazoa > Chordata > Amphibia > Anura > Dicroglossidae > Nanorana > Nanorana parkeri. The sequence goes on along the minus strand of NW_017307406.1, from coordinate 281,558 downwards.
TGGTTGCTTGAGAGTTAGTAGGCTGGCTATTGCACACGCCCACTGTCCGTTTGTTTACAGTCACCCGCCAGCTACCGAACCTAGCCGTAGGCCGCAGCAAGATGTAAACAGAGAATTTAATTAGCAACTAGATACATTTAGTTGCTAACAAAATTTGTTAGTGTGCACATGTCTATCAAGGAACTGGCAAAAAAAATTGAGGACATATTTTGTCCTCAATTTTTCTTCTTCTGTTTGCTTGAGAGTTCTGGTTGCTTTTATGCCGGATAATAGGGAGTTTACTGTATTTATAGACATGGTATTTAAAACGCAGAGGATGACATGTTTGCAGCCCTTTAGAGTCCTGGCTGTATATCCCTGGTGTGTTGGTCTGATATCCTTGAGGGATGTGGTATACACAAGAAACCACAGATCTCAGCTTGATGATCAAATAGGAAACACTGCCAGAACTAGTTTTTCGTTATTTGGTCGTTGATGTTATCTGATATCTAAATATATTGTAAATGTATGACCTCTATCTACTAATTATTAAGTATTTAACAGTGGACTAAATATGTATACTGTATTGATCCTTTTTATATTATTTTCAAACACTGGATTTCATTTGAGTTATGCCTTTTCTTATCTGTCAGATCTATATAAGATGACTATATAACTGCAAACTATTAGATTGTAAAAATCATAAAATCCATTTTGTAATATGTAAAAAATAGAAGTCCTTACTACTTTTTTGTATACAGTATCTCATGTACACAGAAGACTTTAAGAAGGATTAAAAATGTAAATCTTATCCAGATAATATTTAGAATAAAAAAATCAGTCACTTGAACTAACGTGAACTAACATGTCCCTGAGAAATTTGATAAAACCCAGCCCTTTTCTTTCAGTTGGTTGGAGCGCCAGGGCACAAGGACAGTGTATTTTTCAGCGATAGCAGAAAGGAACAAAATATAGACATCTTTAAGACTTTTTTAAGGGCACCTTAAGTATTCTGTGTGTCAAATTGTGGCATTAATACGAATACACAGACACAAATTTGCAAAGATTATGCAAACATGGGATTATTTATTCACCAAGTTAGAACCTTGTTTTGGAAGAACTGGCTTTGCCGTGTTAGGCAACCGGTAAGTTAAAACTAGTTTTCTTAAAAATGTATAACTCCTATATGTATTTTAACATTTGCTGTATTGAATATCTCTCATACTGCCTTTTTGCTTAGTGTTTTTATTGTCTGATTATAGTCTTTTATGCTTCGTGTGTTATAAAATGAATCTCTGCTTAGATGCACATGATTTCATTTTTGCCCTGAGCATCTTGTAAGTAGGGCAGATGCTAAATCATAGACTTAACTGTCACAAAAATGACCTGTTTGGTTGTTATGATTTTCTAAGCCTATGCCATATCTTTCTCGTAAACTATTAGAAATTATCTTTCATTGAATCATTTTAAATTATAATTGTCGTTATTATTTTTTTAGTTCAGATCTGTAATTCATATCATTATTATAATAACAAATTTCCTAACTACTTACTGAGCTGATGAGCTAATTTGTACAGAATTGCTTGCTTTATAACAAACCAGTCAGGACAGAAATACAGCAAGTGCCATACATGACTAGACCCAGGGAAAATATGAAGTCAATGAATGTATATCTTTTATTTCAAGCCACTAATATATTATATTATTATAATCAATAATAGTAAAGCAAGGATAAAGAGTGTTCAGAGTTTGCATCTTTAAAAACAAGTGGTAGACACATCCTTATTTCTATCTGGGCTCCCTTTAAAATAATATAGTTGCATACGTTTTAGTATTTGTAATATTATAGTTGGGGGCTGTACACATTCTAGCCAATTTTTTACAATATCTCCTTGTATGTCCTCTGCAATTTGCAGCGGTAAACTCCTGAAGGCTTCAAGAAAAAAACGTTGATGTTGCAGTCAGTAAGGGCTCATTCATACATTGAGGTGTAATGAGTTAAGGCAATCCATTCATTATGAATGAAGGGCACTGCAAAGCAACTTACACAGGACCATGCACTAACGTGTTGTGGTAACGAGCATTTCACCACACTGTACAAGTGTAAAGCTGGCCTAAAGTTTGATTTATTCTTGCATATGTGTTTCCTGGTTTTCTTCATTGAAGACGCGATGGAGGTCCTGTGTGCGGCGGATTCGGGTCCCTGAAGATGGCGGACGCCACACAAGTACTCGTTTTATGTATCGGAGTATTTGCACGAGTACTCATGCAAATACTCGGTATCGCCGCCGATACCGATGCTTGTATCGGTGCATCCCTATTTGACATTATTGCTTGCGGAACTAAGCATGACCATAACACACAAAAACATGGTAATGCATTACTATGCAATGTGGTGCATGATTTCTTTTGTGATATATTTAATTCTCTAACATACCTACTGATGTAAAAGTTAAATGTGCAAGTGCATTAGGAGCCAATTAAAAATATAAATTGGTGCAGAGATGTTTTATTGTTCATATATTATGGCATCATGTATGCTAAATGTTGTTGGCTACAAGTGCATTTACTGGCCAACATTGTTGCAATAATGTACAATTTCCCAACATTGCTTATATTTCACTGTAAAAAAACAAACTAAAAGTAACCAGTATGCATTAGTAAACATTTACCTCTAATATTGAATACCTTAAAACCCTCTAATATTGAATCTTTACAGTTTTAACTGTCACAGAACTTTTCTAGTTTCCTTTTGCATAGAAGCATAAAAGGTCTGTTAAACACAGAAAAAAAACATTTATTAGAACTGAAATATTAACGGAAACAACACCTTAAGGTTGAATGAAAACAAGGGTCCATCCAGTTCAACGTGTGTGTGTGTGTATTTTTCTTGCTTTAACACTTCACATAACCATGTAGATTAAGCGAAAGAAGAAACTCATCAAGGAGTTTCTTGAATTTATCAATGTTATCAGCGTATAACACTGCCTGGGGAAGGGAATTCAAAATTTTACTTCTCTCACTGTAAAAAAAAAAACCCTACAAATTCCAGGATTGAACCTCCTCGCTTCTAACCTTATGTTGTGTCCCTGGTTTCTCAATACAGTTTCTGGATTGAACAGTTTGTTTTAAATATATTGGTCCCCATTGATGATTCTGAAGACTGCAATAAGGTCCCCTCTTAATCACCTTTTTTTAAGGTGAATAAGTTTAAATTTTTAATGTGGTCTTCATAATTCATGCCTTCTATCCCATTAAATAATTTTGTAGCACTGCTCTGAACTCTCTCCAGTTCCAGGGCGCCCTTCCAGAGAGTCGGCGACAAGAACTGCAGTGCATACTTAAGATGAGGGTGAACCAGTGATTTATAGAGTGGTAGTATTACTCTTTAATCCCTTGCTACAATCCCTCATTTAAAGGAGAACTATGAGATGAGTGATTTTCACTCAACCTCATAGTTCGAGCTGACGTGTGACAATGAAACTGTCACACGTCGGCTCAATAGATCCGGAAGTGAACGAACACATACCGTCGCTCGCTCACTTCTCGATCATCTCCCTGCAGAGAGCCGTGACTGTCACTCACGGCTCCCTGCAGGGATCCCCCCCTCCGCGTTCCGATCCTCCAGCACTGAGCGGCGCAATGGACGGAGGAGGGGAGCGGGTACAGCGGGCTCTGCCTCTAGATAGGCAGAGCCAGCTGTCACTCACGCAGCTGGGTGGATTTCGAGAGTAATGTCGGGATCCTCCCCGGCTGCGGCGGTCTCAGTATACCGCAAGCTGTAGCTCACGATATACTGAACTTTGGGTCACTGGAGGACGCTAGTATATGTCCTCCCGCGACCTTAGGAGAACTATGGGGAAAAATACTTGCCCCATAGTTCTCCTTTAATGCATGCCAGTATCTTGTTAGCTTTACTGGCTGCTGCTTTGCATTGCTTACTATTGCCAAATCTGTGGTCTATTAGGTTTTTTTCCATGTCTGACTTCCCTAATGTAGAACCCCCCAAGTGGTACTCTGCGCACACATTCTTTGCTCCCATGTGCATAACCTTACATATTTAAACATTCACTTGTATTTGCCATCTTGCAGCCCATGCCTCAATTTTATTTAGGTCCTGTTGAAGTGTGAATATCTTCTGTTCGGAATTTACTGCACCTACACAGTTTCGTATCGTACGCAAAAACGGAAATCGAACTATATAGTCAAGTCTCTGTCGCGGATGAATAAGATGAACAGGATCGGTCCCAGAACTGAACCCTTGGGGACCCAACTTGTCTTTGCCCAATTAGAGAATGACCCATTGATTACTACCCTCTGGATCCGTTCTTGCAGCCTATTTTCCACCCATGTACATACAATTCCATCTAGACCTATAGACCTTAGTTTATGAAGTACCCTCAGATGTACATTTAGAACCCCCGGATGTAACCTGTCAGGTCCTGGGGACTTTCTCCCTGTCGCATGTAGCTGACCTCCCAATGTCATCCTTTATGGTGCCTATATGTTCCGTCCATATCTTCTTGCTATTTATATACCTAAAGAATTCCTTGGAGGTTTTTTTCCCCTTATTAATGCTATGTGCTCTTCGTACTCTACTTTTGCTGCCTTGATTGCTTTTTTACATCTTTTGCTGCATTCCTTGTAGTTTTTGAATGCCGATTCGGACCCCTCGGATTTCTATTTTTTGAAGGCCTTATCCTTTCTCTTATGTGTTCTTTTACCTTGCTTGTTAACCACCCTGGTTAACTTTTGCTATTTTGAATTTAGTGGTAAACGGAAATCACTGGCCAATTATGTTTTTTACGATTTACTTGAAACTTCCCTTTTTCTCCTCAGTGTTCATATTCAGGAAGATTTAATCCCAATTTATGTCACACAGTTGGACTCTTAGTTTATTAAAGTTAGCTTTTCTAAAATTACATAGTTACATAGTATTTGAGGTTGAATAAAGACACAGGTGTGTGGTGTGTATGTGAGTCCCTGTGTGATCCTAGGTTTTAAGAGTTCCTGTACCCTTGTAAGTTACGGTCTCTGAGGAAGGTATCTAATTGATTTTTGAATGATTCAATTATCTCTGCTTATACCACTGCTTGTGGCAGAGAGTTCCAAAATGTAACCGCTCTGACTGAAAAGAAGTCCCTACGCTCTTTGTGGATAAATCTTTTTTCTACCAATTTTAGGTGGTGGCCTCTAGTCCTTGTTAGGGAGTTTACTGTAAAAAGTTTACTCCTGATGTTGCCATCACCACCAAATATTTTGCACATTAAAATCATGTCCCCTCTTAATCCCCTCACTTCCAGCGTGAACAAGTCCAATTTTAGCAACCTTGTCTCATAGCTTTGGTCCTCCAGCCTCTTAATGTGGAGGGGAGGGGGCGGGCACAGAGCCAGCTGTCACTAACGCAGCTGGGTGGATCACAACAGTTTGTCGGGATCCGTCTCGGCTGCGACGCTCTAGTCGAGTATATTGCGAACTATAGCTCCCGATATACTGAGCTTTGGCTCATAAGAAGAGGTTAGTATATTTCCTCCCGTAATCCTAAAGCGAACTATGGGGAAAAACACTTATCTCATAGTTCTCTTTAAATAATCATATATTAAATGTATGCATCACAATTATTTAAGCTAGTGGCTTTCAATTATCTTGCATTTAGAATACAGATTGCAGTGTCGGCAGTGTTATATATTTTCCATAATTTTCACTGTATTGGACTAATGCTACTATTACTTTTCTAAAAAGCAAACAAACTCAAAAATATAAGCAGTTAACCTCCTTGTAACTACTTTAATGTTTCCCACTGATTTTAGCTTCTGTTTAAAGAAAATGCTCCCTTGCCCTATACCAACTGCTGGTGGCATTGGGGTTGATTTACTAAAGGCACTTAACAAGGGATTTTTCTCATATCTTAGTGGATGTGGTAAAAATTTACTTTGCAAAGAATACCCAATCCCAGCAAGGGAAAGCAGTATTTTTTTTCTTGCACATGGATGACGGAAGTTAGCAACGCTTCATTAAGCTATGGGAAAATTCCCTTGAAAAGTGAACAGCCTATTTTCCTTTCAACCCCATTGTGTTGTGAAAATGGTCAACAGGTATTTCACAATTTTGTTTTACACATTATCTTGTGCATCCTGCTGGGAGCTGCACAGTTACCACTGCAAAGTTTTCAGGCTGGGCAGATTTTTCTTCTTCATATGTGCAGAAAAATCCCATGAACTTCTATATTGAGGCCATTCACATTTTGGAACTCGTACAAGCAGCCTCTTCGTAACAATAAAAATCGATTTTCCTATGTATGCTCCACGTAATCAGCCGGAGACTTTGCAGTGGTGGCTGTGCAGCTCCTAGCAGGCTGCATAGCATGGATGTAGCAGGAGCATGAACGGGTGAGTATATAAATAGGAGAATGGACCACTGAGGGGTTATTTAAAGGATGACTGTGAAAAGAAAAAAAAAGTACCTTTATCCTTTAAAAAGCAGTTTGAGACCCAAGCTGGCTACTTTTCAAGCTAATTTAGTGACATTTATATGGGGTGGAAGGGGTCATCCTTTACCTAGAGTCACATTATATAGCACTAGAGAGTCGGGGGGCTAGGGGTCCCAAACATATATCACTGCTATCGGGCTGCACGGATAGCTCAGTTATCTGTTATATATTCAACGGAGGAACCACCAGATTGGGTTCTTATGGAATCTAAGGCAGCTAGAGATTTGCCTTTAGACCTTTTGAAATGGTTACCCTCCAGACTACGCCCTCCTATTATGGCTCCGACTCTCTCTAACTCTTTAGCCCTTTGGGACCGTGTAAAAACTTACAGAAATATTAGCTCGCCCCACACCCCGCTGGCCCCTTTATATCAGAATCCAGCATTTTTGCCTGGAACACACTTGAAGTCTTTTCAATGGTGGCTGGATAAGGGGTTATATAGAATTTGTCAATACCTTAGGTTGGGGAGACCCCTGACGTTGGAGTACTGCAGGGAGCACCTGGGCATGCCGACAGCGGAGTTATTTCGTTATCGTCAAATTACGCATTTTTTAAATACCATACTTTCACGGGGGAACGCTGGTGCCTCCAAGCCACCAATCAGAGAGGAGCCATCTCCCTGTTGTACTCCATATTGATCGATTCTCCCCTTAAACAGCCGTATATGCTGGCTTGGGAACAGGACTTGGGTGAGGTGGCTTCGGAGGAGGTATGGAAACGTTGATCAAGGGTGACAACCCGAGGCTTGCTTAATGTCTCACTGTCGGAGTAACTACTACACCTCAAGATAAGGAGATATTTATAGGGGGAAAATATGAACAGCTCCTTTACTGACGGAGTTTGGAGCGGGAAGCTGGTCATGGGGCCAGCTCTAGCTGAAATAAAAAGTGTTAAGCGTATGCTATCAGTCGAGACCAGATACTATTTAATGTGCAACCAATAGAGATAGAATAATAAGGTATCCCTTTTAGATGAAGACTGTCCTATTACATTGTTTTATGTTGTAGATGTTTTTCGTATATGTTTGGATGAAAACAATAAAAACTTTTGAAAGATAAAAAGCAGTTTGTAATGGCAAAAATTACTATATAGAGAACAAAACAATTTGTATAGTAGTATAAATAATACTTGTACAATAGACATGGATTGCCTGAAGAAATTATTTCACCGCAGGATGGGTCACCATTTCAAGTGAAATAACATACATTGTTTTTTTGGAGACAAACAATGTTTTATTTGGCAGTGATGTCTTGCTTAAAGGATTTTAAGCTATTTCGAATTCTGATGAAGTCACTTACAATGGATGCTGCTCCTTGATGTTTAAAAGTATTCGTTTCCTGCAGAATCAGCTGGTCCTCTGAGCACTGTCTTGAAGAGTCCTCCTTTCTCAAGCAGAGTGCTATAAAGTTACCCATGTGTGTGCTAGTAAGCTGTGCATGTCTCCACAAACACACAGACACAGCAAATTAAGCTACTCCCTGCCCCCCTGTCCTCCCTTCTCCAAGCGAGTAGATACAGTTTCTGGAGCCTGCACTGTCCTTTGTGATCTTGTACTGGACAGGAAGTTCAGGGAAGTGGAGCTGAGAGACTTTAAAGCAGCTGTTCAGAAATCTGATGACTAAGTATTTGGGCAAAAAAGTAAAACTTTGCTGGGCATTGTATATTTGTTTGATCTGGGTTAATTATTGAAAAACCGTTTGAGAGTTTAATACTACTTTAATATGTGAGGGAAAATTTGCACCCCAGATAGCAGTAAAATTCCCACAAAGGATCTAATCCTGTCCAAAACTAAAATAAATAAATATTTTGACTGGACATACTTTAAATATTCTTGAAAGATATCTTTCCACTCAAATACTACATGATGAGGAAAATTCAATTTCGACTATTGCATATGCCCCACTTTTTGAGTACATGATCGCAAATAGACATCAGGCAAATACTCGAAATAACAATGACAGATTTTTTCATCTGTTTCATGTATTTCCTGGAAAATAGACATTAAAAAGAAAACACAAGTGACAGAGGCATACAGTGGTTCAGACAGATGGGTGGTAGACTGAGAGAAATTGGAAATACAAAGGTTGGTGGGGGCAGGGTACAAAGAAAAAAAAAAAAAAGGCGGGGGGGGGGGGGGGGTTAAGGGCCTGGGAATAAAAAGGGACATGTGCCCCATTTAAGTATTTAGAATGCATTTCCAACAGTTATGTAACCTGATAGATTTCCTGTTTTCTAACTAGTGTGTAATGATGTGTAATGATGTACAGAAATGGTCAAAGAAAATGTCATATTGTGAGCTTCTAACATACAATAATAATAATTTTTGTTTCGATGATTTTGTAGATTCTCTTCCTTTCTGAGATTCTGTGGCCATGTGCTTTATTTCTTATACTGGCCGCAGTTCGTTCATATGAACCTCCAGTGCATATAAACAACTGTAAGTTACTTGATGATTACTGTATAAAATGTTTTCAGCACTGCTTTGTTGCATGGATTTGGTGTTCATGTACTATTTGTTTGTTGCAACATTCTGTTTAATTTATTTATGTATTTTTTGTTTGCAAAGCATGTTGCTTTAAAGCTGAACTCCAGAATCAAAATTTTTAAATATAAATATTAATTTAAATATATTGCTCATTAGCCATAAAGGTCTTTGAAATGCCAGATGGTGCCTTGTAAAATTAGCAGTGACATCATCACTAAGCTGTATATAGCCTGTGCAGAGAACAGAGGCACCCATTACAGTCTGCCTGCAGAACTACAGGAGGGGGGCTAATACAAGACCAATCACCTTGCAAAAGGAGAGAGAGAGATCAACAGTGACTGTTCTTTATTAAAGGAAGCTTCTTCATAAAGGAGAGGTTTTACACAGGATTACTGAAAAGTGCTGGAAAAAATGCATAAAGGACACCAAGATTCAAGTAAGAATACACACGCCTTTCGTATTTAGACAATATGTGCTTATTCCAGAGTTCAGCTTTAAGGATTGAAATATTAAATCCTGTTATTTTTGAAAACCCTCTGCAGTTAGTCAGTGGTAGACTCTTGCATGGTGTGTCTGTAATGTTTCAGTTTTGAAACCATGTGTCTGGCACTAGACCCATTCTGTTTGTTGCTCAACTGTTCAATAGCACAGCTACTACAATTGGTGCTTTTATTGAAGCATGGTCTAGTTGGTGGGCAGGGCTTCTCTCTCAGGGCACAAAAGTCCAGGTCTAACAGGCAATGTGCTACTATAGAAAATAATTTTAGTGTAATGCATATGAATGCTAGGCAATACAATTTTTATTTTATTTACACATTGGAAGTGTAAGCAGTAACCTTAAAAGGAGGACTCAAATTCATTAAAACAAAACATTTACAATTGCTTTACAAGCCATTTTTTACTTGCACTAGATTCTCAAAACAAATTGGTAAACTAAATTTTAGATTGTAGCCCATAAGGGAAGCGAGCTTGGAGCAGTGGCTACTTTACAACACACACAGGGACCATGGGGAACAAAAGTAGCTTTGGCTAATTCTTCGGCCCCCTTCGGCTGCAGGAGCCCTTCATTTTAGCTGAACCGAAGGGCTGCTGTACAAGCTATTCACAATAGCATGTACAGCAGCCGAAGTGCTCAGCCGAGCCGAAGCAAATGCGGTTGGCTCGGCTGAGCCTCAGACTCAGCTGAAGCGAGGAGAGCGCTCTGCTGAAGCAGACTGTTCTCCCCGCATATGTAAACAAATAGTAAAAGAAAAACAAATGGGGTGGTGTCCGCCTCCCGATTCATACCAGACCCTTTAGATTTGGTAGGAATGTTAGGAGGGACCCTCCTGAGGTAAAAATAAAATAAAAATAAATGCATGGGGTTCCCCCACAAAGTAATACCATGCCCTCAAGGTCTGGTAGGAATTTTAAGAGGGAACACCACTGCCAGAAAGTCCCCTCTAAGATTCCCAACCGGACCCTTAATCCTAGCACTGGCCTGGCAGGAAAAGGAGGTGAAGGAGAGAGCGCCCCACTAGGCCACATGCCCTGGGAGGAGGACCGCATGCTGTTTTTGTTCTTAGTTTATATTTTTACACACTTTGGGCCTGATTTATGAATGGGAATATGCACACACCAAACACCTAAAGTTTTCAAATATGCTAAAAAACACCACATTGTGCATTTATAAAACAGTGCCCCCAATTCTTAAATACACCATACAGAAAGACAATACAAATGCACCAAATTCATGTAAGCTTATACGGTGGAGCATGGGTGTGGAGAATACCCCAACTAGGCATATGAAATGTAAAAAGATGGTTTAGCATAGGAAAGTTTATGGAAATGGTATCCGTACATAGGTAACATAGCTATGCATCAGCAAAGTTCACAGAAAAGCCGGGGATGTTAAAAAAGTATGCGTAACAAATACTATATAGAGCACTGGATGGAGGAATCATGTGCACATGCGCACAAGCTGTTTGGCATAATTCTGACATCAAAAAACATGACAATGGATGGTTACTTGATTTTCATAATAAATATTCTCATCTGCGGCAACAAAAATGCATGAGCTACTGGCGCGTGAGATTGCACACAGTGCACTCCGCCCTCACAAACATGCAATATCTGATTGGCCAAGTTCTATATAAAATTTGCATACTTTCAATAAAGATGAGGAAAATAAATGATTGCATTTGTAACATTCTGAATTAGCTTACAGAGATCAAGATTATTAACACATTTAATTCAAAATTATGTATAACTGTTTTATATTATAACTACATTTAAAAGAAAACGTTTGAAGTTCTGAAGAAGAACATCGAATGTGATTGTGTGTTATCATGTGTGTTTTGGTGACAACTCATGTCATGGCTCTTTTCTTATTTTTTTTGCTTATTCCTTATAGCATCCCTTGAGGACCAGCAGTCAACAACCACCAGGAGGCCTTACCACCTTGTTTTGAGTATTTCGCCTTGGCCAGTGGACTGATTGTTACTGAATTAACAGATTCCAACATTCATGCTAAACAGCATGGATGGAGGAATCTATAATGGATGAATATGTATTAAGATATCTGCAACTACTATGCTTTAAAACCACAACAGTGACTCTATCTGATAGGGCACAGTTAGTGGACCAGATTTTTATCCATGCCACAATAAATTATTAGATTAGATGTTGGTGCAGCTGTGTGGGTGAGACAAAAGGACTGGTATGTTTGCCAAATAGCCATAACTAACTTTGATTAGCGAAGTAGTCACTACTTTGCTTTTTGGGGCGGGCGCATGCGCAGTTCGGATTCTCGGCCGGGAGACGAGCAGAGACGCAAGGTAAGCCTATGGATGCGTGCACCCGCATGCAGACACCGCTGGATCGCCTGTAAGCAGAGAGGAGTCAGCGCTGGATTGGAGAGCCGCCGCACCTCTGGAGGGACAGATGAAAACATGGGGAAAGAAGAAGAGGATCGGATTAAGAGACATCATTTAAGGTAAGTGCTGACATTAACATGGGCGGAGGGAAATTGGTTTTATCCTTTAATGTCACTTTAAGGAGTTTGATCTTCACTGTTTACTATTAGCTTTTCACACGCCACGTATTATTTCTTATATAGGCTATTTAGAACCGCGGAATTTACCAAGTCATGGAATTTTCCCATTCATTCAAAGCTTGCTTTGCAACACGGGTTCAAGATGTAAAGATATGGTGTTCAGTCCTGAGAACAGAAGTTACTTATGGTGAGTTTTATTACCAAGTCTATCTAAATAAACTTGAATCTGCACACCCATTGCATATTATGGATGTATGGATTAGGAGACCCATTATATCACATGCAAAAGAACCCATGTTTCATTTCTCTCCCGTTCATTGAAGGACAAAGGGCAACAGATCGTAGATCCTGTATGTTAGGGTATATCGCCACCTGCAGGAGAAGGACGCTAGGCACATAACAAAAAGACAAAGACAGCCTAGGGGCGGCCCCTGCTGGTGGCCCAACCCCCCACCTGCTGACAAGTTTCCAGTTTTTTGCCTAGCGTCAGGAGTAAGGAGCTCAGAATTTTTTCTCCTTTGAATTCTTTGCAGATTCGTCCTTTTTTCACTGGACCTTCTAGCAAGTGTCGTCAGGGTGACAGGTTGGATGTTGTGGTTCCTTGGAGTCTCCCCTGTGCGATGTCAACCGCATGCAGACTCTGCCTCGGTGGGTCAGCTGCGACAACTCTGCCTTTTTAGGCAGAGTGGCCTGTGGGTTTGTCCCGGTGTGGTGCATATGACTGGGGGTCTCGGCCCACCAGTCACAGCATTCCATACAGTCTGGCGGCGCCGCGACTATGGTCGGGGGCGTTTTTCCGCCGTCCCTGCATCCTCGGTGCTTTGGCTGCCTGGATATCCATGGGGTGGCCTCCCCAGGACGGTACCCGGAAGAGGGTCGGTGGCAGGGACTTCGCTTTGACCCCATGGTATGTATGTGGGGTCGGGCTGGGGTGGTGAGGACCTGGTGTGCGGAGATCCTGTGTGGCTAGCCTGCTGGTATGGTGTGGGGGGATCTGCTGCTGCAGCCCCCCTTGTCCTGTCTGGGATCCTCTGCGGGGGCCTCGGGAGCTTCTCCTCTTTCCCCCTGCCTCCTGTTCTTCAGGTGGCCTTGCTGCTGCAAGGACTTACCTGGGTCTGGTAGCGGTCCAGAGGGGCCGGTGGGCTGCTGTCCACAGCACTGATGGCAGGGAGCGCCGCGGCTGCATGTCTCCTGCTTTTTCGGCACATGTGCTCGGGCGGCTGAAAATTTAGTCCCCGGCTTCATTTGCGGCCAAGCGGAGGCCGCGGCCATCTTGGTTGAGGGCTTCCTTGCCCTTTCCGTGACGTCAGTTCCGGTGACGTCACTTCCGGTTTACACAGCGGCGGCCGGCTGTGGAATCCTTTTATTCGGCTGATTGCTGGGAGACAGACCTGCTGTTGCCTTTTCACAGAAGACAGATCTAGAGACCGGGAGTCGGACTGCTGTGGCTTTCCACTACACACGGGGTCGTGAGTACTCTGGGGTCTCCCGCTGTCTGCTCTCTGGGGCGGTTGGTGTGTTCACTAGTGGAACGCGGTGCATGGTCGTCCACAGGGCTATGTGAGGGGTGTGGGCACCCAATGGAAAATGTTTCCCGTTCCCCTATCTGTGCAACCTGTACTCCAGAGCCGCTTTCCCAATCTCCTTGCCCCCCTCGGGGGCTGCGTTGGGGGTGGTCGGTGCAGCTGGCACTGCCTTGTCCTTAGAGGTGTTTTCCGCTACCATGGACAGTTTTGTGCCGTGCATTGAACGCGCCTTGATACAGAGGGCCCTTAGGAAGCGTGCTCTGGCGTCGCCTTCCCCTTTCCCTTTGGGGGGGGAGGAGGGTGAGACCCCTGCGGCCTCATCCCACCATGACCAGGGGGATTCTTCCCCGCCAGCTTCAGGTATTGAGGATGAGTCGAGCGCTTCCCCTATGGTTCGGGAGCGCGAATTGGTCTCTGCCCTGCTTCGTTCTGTCAGGGAGACGCTCAAGATCGGGGGGGCCCCGAGTTCTTCTGCTCTTCCTCCAGTTCAGCTTGGGGTGCATAAGTGCAATCGTTCCACCAGGGCCTTCCCTTGTATTCCTTTCTTTGATGATTTCATCTACAAGGAGTGGAAGCGACCGACAAGTGCTTTTCGGTGGGCGACTCCTCCCGCGGTGGATCCCCGGTTTCGCGTCTAAACAAGGCTACTCTTATTACAGTTGGGGATTCCCCTTCCTTTCGGGATCCCACTGACAGGGAGGCGGAGGCCGTGCCCAGGACCATGTACTCGGTTTCGGGTGCTCTTAGGTGTCCGGTTTTAGCCTCTGCTTTGGTCTCTCAGACTCTGACGGAGTTGGCTATGATGCTGCACCAGGGTCTCGCTGATGAGAATGCCTTTCCTACATATGTTGAGTTAGCTGACCAGTTGGTGCTGGGCCTGAAGTATATTTGTAAGTCGGCCCTGGATGCTGCTCCGCTGGTGTCGAAGCTGTCGGCGGTTACACTCCGCCGACTTCTTTGGCTTAAGTGCTGGTCTGCTGTTCGGGCTTCCAAGAAGGATCTGACGGAGCTTCCCTTTTACTAGGGATCATTTGTTTGTAGCTACACTGGATGAGATCATTAAAGATCTCACAGGCGGGAAAATTACTTTTCTGCCTCAGGCTAACAAGCAGAGGGATCAGTGGCGCAAGCCGGGTCCTTCCTTTTCCGCTCACAAGCTGTCTTCATCAGGGGGACTTTTTGTCGTCCACCGACATCAAGGATGCTTACCTTCATGTCCCCATTTGCCCTTCCCATAAACGTTATCTTCGTTTTGCGGTGGGGGAGGAGCACTTCCAGTTTGTGGCTCTGCCCTTCGGTCTGGCGTCGGCCCCTCAAGTGTTCACCATGGTGTTGGCCCCGATTCTGGCGTTACTCCGCTGTCGGGGGGTCTCAGTGGTGGGGTACCTGGACGACTTTCTCCTGAAGTCAGAGTCGCATTCCTCCCTGTTGGAGGATCTGGCAGTTAGTATACAGTCCTTGGAAGAGTTCAGCTGGATTCTGAACTTCAAGAAGTCTTGTCTGGTCCCGCCCACGCGTTTGGAGTATCTAGATCTCATTCTGGATACTGTCCAGGCCCGGGTTTATCTCCCCCATGGACAAACTTGGAAAGCTTCGTTTTCAGACGGGATTGTTGAGGTCTCGTCGGTCATCCGGTTCTGCATGCAGGTATTGGGGCTCATGGTAGCCTCCTTCGAGGCGGTACCTTACGCGCGACATCAGACCAGGACTCTTCATGGGGGACATCTTGTTGCTGTGGGCAAGTCGCCCTTGTCACTGGACGAGGCGGCGAGGGTGTCCCCCGTTTGGTGGCTGTGGTCCCCGGCTCTGGTGGCGGAAAGATCCTTTCTTCCCATGCGCTGGACGGTGGTCACCGGGGATGCCAGCCTTCTGGCCAGGGGGGGTGTCTTGGGCTCATGGGTGACACAGGGGCGTTGGATCATTGGAGGAGTCTCGTCTGTCGATGTGCTGGAGCTTCGGGCGATTCGGTTGTCTCTCGAGCATTGTACGAGTCGTCTTCGGGGCCTGTCGGTTCGCGTTCAGTCAGCCTACATCAACCTTCGAGGCGGCACAAGGAGTGCAGCCGCAGCACAGGAGGTGGCAGGGATCATCTCCTGGGCGGAGGAGCATGTTCCAGCTCTTTCCGCAGTATACATTCCGGGGGTGGACGATTGGCAGGCCGACTATCTCAGTCACCAATCAGTGGATCCGGGGGTGGGTCATTGCATCTGGGATGTTTCATCAGCTCTGTCTGCGCTGGTGGACGCCGGATGTGGACCTCCTGGCATCTCGTCTCCACCGAAAGGTCGCACGGTTCATAGCCCTGGCTCAGGATCCTTGGGCGGCAGTGGTGGATGCCCTGGTGGCTCCCTGGGACCTTACGGTCGGATTTATGCCTTTCCTCCACTATACCTGTCGCCGCGGCTTCTGCACCGGATAGCGGCCGAAGGCGCCACCGTCATCCTCGTGGCCCCAGATTGGCCTCGGGGGCGCGCTACGCAGACGTGGTTCAGCTGGTGGTGGACGCCCCGTGGCGGTTGCCTCTGCGTCCGGATCTTCTGTCCCAGGGGCCTGTGTTCCACCCTACTTACAGTCGCTGGCTTTGACGGCGTGGCTGTTGAGAGCCAGGTCCTGGAGGACCAGGGGTTGTCGGATGCGGTCATTTCCACGTTTCTCACGGCACGCAAAGCTGTCTCTGGGAAAATATTCCTTGCACGTGGAGGGCCTACTTTGCCTGGTGTGAGGCTAGGGCTCTGTCTCCGCGTTTGTTCTCATTCAGCAGAATTCTTGCATTTCTGCAGCGCGGAGTGGCTCACGGGTTGGCCTTGAGCACGATGAAGGGCCGGATTTCTGCATTGACTGTGCTTTTCCAACAGACATTGGCGTCTAACGCCTTAGTTCGCACTTTTGTTCAGGGGGTTGCGCGTATTGCTCCTCCTGTCCGCTCGCCTTTGGCACCGTGGGATCTGAACCTGGTGCTGTCGGTGTTGCAGGGATCTCCCTTTGAGCTATCCGGGAGATTCCTTTTCTGTCTTTGTCCCTAAAAGTGGCATTTTTGATTGCCATCACTTCCGTTCAATGGGTGTCTGAGTTGTATGCCTTGTCATGCAAGTCAACGTTGCTTGTTCTTCGTAAGGATGAGACTGCTCTCCGTTCTTGGCCGGCTTTCCTGCCTAAGGTTGTGTCGGCTTTTCGTCTGAATGAGGACATTGTCTTGACTTCCTTGTGCCCGAAACCGTTTCATAGGAAGCAAGGGGGCACTGCACTGTTTGGATGTGGTGCGTGCTCTCCTTGTTTATTTGGAAGCTACAGCTTCTTTCCGTGAGTCGGATTCTTTGTTCGTGCTCACGGGGGGCCCTTGTAAGGGCCAAGCTGCGTTGGCGGCTACTATTTTTCGTAGATTCGTACGGTTGTTGTTCAGGCGTACGCCGTTAAGGGGCGAGAACCCCCTTTCCCTGTCACTGCTCGTTCCACTAGGGCTTCTGGGGCATCCTGGGCTTTTTGTCATGGTGCCTCTGTTTTTTGGGTTTGCAAGGTCACTATTTGGTATTCTGTTCACACCTTTGTTAAGGTTTACAAGGTGGATGTTTTGGCATCGGCGGATGCTGGTTTGGGGCATAAGGTGTTGCAGGCGGCTCTTGAGGGGTCTTTTGGGAATTTTGGTTGTTTTTGCCCATCCTCAGTGTGTTACTGCTTGGTGACGTCCCTACTATACAGGATCTACGATCTGTTGCCCTGTGTTCTTCAATGAACGGGAGAGAAAATAGGATTTTTGTACTCACTGTAAAATCCCTTTCTCACCGTTCATTGAAGGACACAGGTCCCGCCCTCTTTATTGGGTGTACACTCCTAACTGCTTGTTACTAACTGGAGACTTGTCAGCAGGTGGGGGGTTGGGCCACCAGCAGGGGCCGCCCCTAGGCTGTCTTTGTCTTTTTGTTATGTGCCTAGAGTCCTTCTCCTGCAGGTGGCGATATACCCTACCATACAGGATCTACGATATGCTGCCCTGTGTCCTTCAATCAACGGAGAGAAAAGGATTTTACGGTGAGTACAAAAATCCTATTTTTCTGACATGCCAGCTTTGTTAAGGAGTTCAAACCTGAATCATCAGAGGGAGTTAAAATAACTTTCTACATATGACAATACATATACAATGACCATTATAAGACAAATAATCTATGAAATGTGGTGTACCAGAAGTGTCATCATTTAAATTGGTTGAAGAAGGGTGCCACACCTTTTTGAGAACTAGAAAATGTTTCTTCACATTTGATAAATGTAAAAGCAAAATTTGTCTCTTTTGGAGATTTCCTGAGAGATTCAAAATATAATAGACAAAATGCCCATTATAGACAAAAGCTGTTATATCTTAGTGCTAACAGAGTAAAAATGGCAATATGGTGCAAATAATATATCCTTTTTTTTTTCAATTCAACCACAGAATATTTATAGACCAAAGCTGTTATATCTTAGTGGTAACAGAGTAAAAATTACAATATGGTGCAAATAATATATCCTTTTTTTTTTTCAACCACAGAATATTTATAAAATCTTCTAAAAATCCTGGCCCATCCTCCCCATGATGGGGAGTTCTCTCTAAATGCTGCTATAACTTATTGTAATGCTAAAAATATGAAAGATATAATATTGTAAAAATATTGAGAAAAAAAGAAGTGCAATCACTTTAGCTTAATCAATTGGTTCTTCTTATTGTTCTCACTCTAATACATGTAAGTGACTGCCAATTAAGTAATTTCTACAGGACAAGGTTTTCTTTTTTTTTTAAATCAAGAGCGCTTTGGGGGTAACCTAGTAGTTTGCATGGTCTTGCTTTCTAGAAAACCATTTTTTAAAATGTATATAATTTTTTAGCCCTAAGCACACTTTATTTATCTCTCATTTCTCCTGGTACAACATCTATTGTTACTAAACCCCAAAAATGTATCGGGAAGCCAGGAAGCTGCAGAATTAGCAACATATGATGAATTATGGCTAATTCACTTATTCCTGTTATATATAACAGGCCATTAAGTTTTGGGACATTGTTACTCAGGGGTGTCAAACTCAATTTAATCGTGGGCCGCATCAACATTATGGTTGCCCTCAAACGGCCTGTAAGACTATATAAATGTATCTAATATTTATCATAATTGCCTCTGCATTCGATTATCACTTTTTTCTTAGTAATAACTTAATACCTAGATCTGAAAGTAGAAGTCTAGGAAATGGCCTGGAGGGCCGGATTTGGCTCCTGGGCCTTGAGCTTGACACATGTGCATTATATGAATGATTTACTTTAATTTTAAACATAATTTGTGAAACTGGTATAGATTTTAATAATGTGTGGGCAGTTTTTCAACATTGGAATACAGAAAGGCTAACAAACAAGACTGGTGATATATTTTATGGACCGATACACTGCAAGATCACAACTTAAATAATCCCCTCTTCTTATGTAAAAACGATAATTGAGCCAGTATAAAATATACCCTTGACCACTTGATTGGTATTTGTTTTGAAAGGAAAACTGGTGCATGTACTGTACGTATACAAATATGTTGCAGACGTCTAAACTGGACTGCTGGACTGTTGCAAAACTTTTGGTAAATTAGAACCTGCCTGATTTGCACCTTATTCTGTTGTAACTTGATTGACCAGCTCCTATCTGTATGCCTTGTATTCTTTTTTTTTAAGGAATTTAGAAGAAGACATAATGAAAACTGAGGACGCTGTTTTCAAGGAAATTCAAGATCTCTCAAAAGATATTTTGGAAACAACAGAAAAGTTTGCCAGTTTACATAAACTGTGGGCAGAAATATTCAATTTCAATAGTAAGTCATATAAAACAGGGTTTGAATTTACTCTTTTTTTGTGTGAAATGTTAAATTGTATCTACTGCCATTTTATAAAGTAGATAGAGTAGGGGAGGATTAGAACCCCTGCAATATAACTATGTAATCTAATTAAATAGTTACTGTAGATTGTATACGCTGTACTTTACGGTTACAGCCTACAACATTGTAACATTTTTGTTTTCAATTTAAAAAATAATGATTCTGTAACATGCTGTTGCAATGAACAGTACTGAAGGATCTGCTGGATACAGTTTTGCTACATAGGGTGGTTGTCAAACTGACAGAGGGGCATGCATTTACACTTGTGGATATATGGCCTGTAAGGAAGAACCTGAAGGTGTTTGGAGTATGTCTTAGGTCCTTAACGGGTTAAAATATTGCTAGCTTCTGCCTTGCTCAGTTGTGAGATTCTCTAATGTGTCTCCTATTCAAGGGTAGAAAATGTATTTCAAAATTGATTCATGAGGAATAAAGACCAGCATAAGTTTGAAAGTAGTTAATTAATGCAAAAAAATAAAGATGACATAATTATGTGATATTTAGGTACATACATATTTTATTTATTTTATTGGTACATAAAATAACAACCATGGTTTAAATTACCGATTGGTCCTAGTACATTGGCACCGATGGTTTTTTTTCTTTAACTGTACAGCTTTTCTTTAACCTTAAACACTTTCAAGTCAATCATGATAAATTAATGAATCTGTGCCCAGACGATGGACATTAAAGTTTTACAAGTTTATTATTATTATTAAGCAGCAGTAAAAGTGCTTTAACCTTTTTCCTGCTGCCACTGGCTTACGCCGGTGGCAGTATGCGCTTTTAAACACACTCCTGGCTGCTTTAGCAGCAGGGACTGTGTTCATCCAACACATGCTGACTGTTGGCTTTGTGTTGGAAGCAATTTGGGTGGCTCTGCAGTCCATAGGCTTTGGAAGGTTTGTCCCCCCCCCCCACCATATATCCTGGGCTCTGCTGCCTTTTCTGCAGGTCTGGGACAGCCATGGCAGGTGTTGGTGCCAAGATAGGAGGAAGGCTAGTGAACATCCATTCACTGATTTGATTTCTTGTGCATGAACTTGGAGCAAGGATGAATTTGTCACCTCCAGGCTCTGAGCTGTGGCCGGAGAAGATGCTAAAGCTTCTATGGGGTAGAAAAATGATATTAGGCATACTATAGACATTATATAGCACTAAAGTTAAGTAAAAACAAAAGTGTACGTCAGGTATGTCTGATTGCACTTCACATATGCATGTTTAATTTTAAAATGATTACCTGTAAAGGGTTTTTGAACTCTGGGCAAAACTTTTATTAACCCTTGGAGTGGGGCTACCCCTGCACTGCAAGAGTTAACTACTTGTTTTTGTCTAGGTGCTAAAAAAGTTATACTCACCCGAACTCTCTTCCTACACTGCAGCAGTGGAATGTCCCTCAGCATCCTCACTTCCATACACTATGTATAGAATGTGATCATTTACCTGACCTTAGACTGCTGCAGTGGAGGGGGAGAGAGGCTAAAAGGACTGGTCTAAGAGCAAGCCAGCTCCACAGTTCAAATGAGTATAAAATAAAAGTTTGGCCCAGAGTTTTCTTCAACGTGTCGCCTATGGACAATTTGGGTACCAAAGTTTGTTTCTGTTTCACCGGTGTTCAGTTTTAAGGCTTGACATATTTGGAATCTATCTACTCAACGCAACCTCATATTTTATATTTTACCAGTAAATTGGTTGGTGTGAACTTAAATTATTTGAATGCATTTTTTACTAATAATTTGGATTTGATAAACAGTTGCGTAAATATCATGTGACATAAAAAATTGCAGCTGCCACAATTTTATTCTTCAGTGTCTCTGCTTTCAAAAATTATATAATTCTGAGTTTTAACTAAACTTTAGGCCTAAAATGTGTGCTTTAACATGCGTGTAAAAAAATGCAAAAACAGTTCTGGCAGCAAAAAGGGTCCAAACAAGCCATCCCTGACCTCTCTAGCTGCTTTTAACATCGGCTGGTTGCTTCTATTAGAGAACCAGTGTGCTGCCAAGATCTGCCCTCAAAGAAAAACAGTGCCTATGATGTGAACCTTGAAAATTAATTTCTTTACAATGGTTATAGATATGGAGAGGAGGGCTTGTTTTAAAGTGATTTTGCTGCTTGTTAAATATATAAATACTTCAGTGTGCATGATTTGGGCACACATCTACTTTAAGGCCCATCTCATAGATTTTTTTTTTTGCTGAACAAGCTTTCAAAAGTGCATTTTTTTTTGCTAATTATTTACTTTCCCATGCAGACCTTGGAATCACAGTTACCAAACCTATTCTCTGAGGCTTTGAATAGTACATGCATTATCCTGCCTATGTACACTGCCAGCCTTGAACTACATCTCCCACAATGCCTTGATTTACACACATTTGTGCCCCTTCCAACTTTGCAAACATTCTTGCAGTTTCCTAGTGCCACTGTCAGTCAGCTATGATGTAGGTGGGGATGGTGGAGTTAAAGAAGCAGCTTGATGATAACATTTTAGTTTTTTACATGCCAGTGCTGGCTGCGTCACCATGTAATAGTCGATGAGGGTGGCTATGGTAAACAAACATGTAGACCATTGATGGCATAGCCACCCTAAGGAAGTGAGAAACCCAGATGTTTGAAATCAATAAATCTACATAACACACACATATTTATGAGAAGGATAAAGTCCTGAAAACTATAAGATTTTCTTTTATTGATTTACTTTAACTGTAACTATCATGTATGAAATAATGAAATTATGTTTTAGCCCTTTTATTGCCACTAGTTTAACCCTTTAACTGCCACCAATATATGTCATACGGCAGAACACAACCGCTTGCAGCTGGCCACGTCAGTATACCATGCGTCAGTGGCGCCAGTGTGGGGTCCCCCTCCCAAACCATACCAGACCCTTTGGGTCTGGTAGGAATGTTAGAAGGAACCCCAAGTTTAAAAGTAAAAAAAATGCATGGGGTTCCCCTCAAAAGTCATGCCAGGCCCTCTAGGTCTGGTAGGAATTTTAAGGAGGAACCCCATCCTTGAAAAATGTGGGGTCCCCCCTAAAATTCTTAATTATACGCTTGATCTGAGCATAGGCCTGGCAGGGCAGGAAAGGGGGGGGGGGGGCGAGCGCGCCCGCACACAACATACTCCTGACATTCTTTCAGATGCCGTCAAAACATAAACAACTGGGCGGAGCTAGAGGTGACATCACCTCTATAGGTAGCCCACATTCAGCCATAACATAGGTAAATTAGACCTGCTGCAAGTATGTACAGGTACATTTATGTTGTTGCATTCGGCTACCAACAGTTTTCTTTTTTTTTTATTAAATCCTGAAAAAGTTCCACATGGCATAAATTATTCATTGTCGTACAATAAAAATAGTACTACAGCTGTTAGTATTGACTGGCTTAGGATTCTAACTTATTTTGTGACCTTGATAAATTATTATTAATAAATGCATTATTTATTTATTATTTTTGTTGTGTTGCAGGTTCCTCAGGTGATACAGGATTCCTATTAGTAAGTACTAGCAAACATGTGCCTTTTCTGGAATGGGCCAGGTTGGGGAGTGTGGGGGGGTTAAAATGGTGGCAGGGTTAATGTTAAGAGCAGTGAGTGATGGGTGGAGCATGCAGGCAGTCAATGTGCAGGCACAGGGGTGATAGGGGGAGGGAAGTGCATGTCAACATATTGCTATATATAATATTATATTACAAGGCCTTGCCAAGCCAGCGGTAATGCTTGGTTTATGACATTGTTCCCACGCATGTGCAGACTATCTTCTCTAACACTGCGTATGAGCTCCCTGTTTTATGAGCTCAGCAATATGGTGGTGACCATATTGTAGACAACATGGCGTTTGCAAGGAGGTGAGTTTAGCATTATTTCCCACAATTAAGACTATCATCTTCCTACTGTGCATGCATACAGAGGCATATCTACTGCAAGGCAAACTCTGCAAAATGACAGGATAAGCAAAATGCACAGCTTGACATGTTTAGTGTCTTATTTACTCGAGGTAACCCCGTCTTTTATATATTACCAAAAAATAGGGTACTAATAAGTGGGTTTTTTTCAAAATTTTCAGAACTTTTTTTTCATTAGTAAAAAATAAAAAATCCCAGTGGTGATTACATACCACCAAAAGAAAGCTCTATGTGTCCCCCCAAAAAATTGTATAAAGTGAATTGCAGTACAGCGTTCCATGACTGAATAAACGTCACTGAATACTGAAAAATGGCCTGGACCGGAAGGGGATTTATCAGCACAGTCAGCAAGTGGTTAAAACAAGACTTTCATGGTGCAACACACGCAGCTGTTGATGAATAAGAGAAAAGGAATCTGCGCTCCTGGAGCTATCTAAGATACACTTGAACCTAAAGCAGCTATGAGATAAAAAAAGGGGGGGTGGGGGTGTAAGCCACCTTAAAATGAGATTAAAGAATTAGAACACAGCGCTAAAGGTTAAACCACCTGTAGATATAATTATATAGTCAGTTGGTTATAATAGATCCTCAATGTGTTAAAATAAGTGTTCGCAGGTGAATGATGTGTGAAAAGAGCTGCATGTTAGCACAGCCTTGAGAAGAAAAAATTATCGTTAATAGGATGTGTAAAAAGGAAGTTGGTGTATAAGTATGTGTAAAATCATCAATAAATAGTTAACTTGAATAAATAGTGAACTTGAATTTAGGTGTACTACAAAATCTATTACAGCCAAAAATCGTGAATATTAAAGCATATGTAAATATTCGTGGCAAGCTTGGGTGACAACGAGTGTAAATCAAACCATTTGATAAAGTGCAACTTAAATCACAATATCATACAAATTCAGGTGATATTGGTAATAGACATAGTGGGGGTGATTTACTAATATATAATGCTGCTTCACAGTTTAGACAAAAATGGTTAGCTCATGCATTTACATTCCTTGCATTCATCAACGCAAGCAACACAACATAGAGCTAATTTACCCAACATGACCTTGGAATTCATTCAGGGCTTTGCACAACACACCTGCTGGGTGTGTACACATTACAAAGGTGTTTAGATTCCACCCATAGATCATGCTGGGAGGGAACACACTGCAGAGGTGTATACACATTCGTGGTGTGTTTATAAGGTTAGTAAATCAACCCCAGTGTGTCAGTTTGTGATGAGGGTGATCAATGCATATATATAGATGAAACAACTTTAGCAATGGTGAGAATATGTATTAAATTGATTAGTAACAAACAAAGGTGAAAGTGAGCAAAGAAAGAGGATATAGGTCAATAAATGGTCAGAGTGTTTAAAATCCAACCTAGGAAATTAGTGGTAAAAATACCGGCTTCTGGAAGAGAAATAAAGTATAGTGTAAGCGGTAATATGTAACAGAGACCGTAGGAACCACAAAGTGGCAATCGGCAGTCTGTATCAATTTTACGCTGATCTTCGGGTAACGATCTCGAGGTGAAAGTGTCAATCAGAAGATAACAGTTTTCAGTGAGCTGTGTTGTAATCCGGGAAAGTAAGACAAAAAACAAATCTTTCTTGATCCCTTTCTTTTTGATCCAGCGGCCCCCCTAATAATGGGTACTCACCAGAATGTAGTGAGTAAACATGCTTCTCGGGTTTGTGACGGTTTGATCCACGGTCCTGCCGCTCTTTAAACTAGGTTCTTCCCGCACTGGAACCAGGCGAGAGGGGAGTTTGTTCTCTGCAGTGCTGGAGCTATCTTTCAGACTCAGAGGCAGTTTCTCTTGAGCGTGGTATCAGCGGTCCTTCTCTCGGAGTTCCACAAACGTTTTCAGGGTTTAAGAAAAAAGAGCCCTCATGGTACAGTACGTAAAAGCATTATAATTTATTAAAAATAGTAACTTACATGTAGGGTATATAAAATCCGGCCTACAAAGAACAGCATAAAAGACTCCTCGTGTGCAAATGAATCTACCTTTTTG
>NW_017307406.1:180162-254500 GCF_000935625.1 Nanorana parkeri | reverse complement strand
TGATGCATATATAATGCTGCTTCACAGTTTAGACAAAAATGGTTAGCTCATGCATTTACATTCCTTGCATTCATCAACGCAAGCAACACAACATAGAGCTAATTTACCCAACATGACCTTGGAATTCATTCAGGGCTTTGCACAACACACCTGCTGGGTGTGTACACATTACAAAGGTGTTTAGATTCCACCCATAGATCATGCTGGGAGGGAACACACTGCAGAGGTGTATACACATTCGTGGTGTGTTTATAAGGTTAGTAAATCAACCCCAGTGTGTCAGTTTGTGATGAGGGTGATCAATGCATATATATAGATGAAACAACTTTAGCAATGGTGAGAATATGTATTAAATTGATTAGTAACAAACAAAGGTGAAAGTGAGCAAAGAAAGAGGATATAGGTCAATAAATGGTCAGAGTGTTTAAAATCCAACCTAGGAAATTAGTGGTAAAAATACCGGCTTCTGGAAGAGAAATAAAGTATAGTGTAAGCGGTAATATGTAACAGAGACCGTAGGAACCACAAAGTGGCAATCGGCAGTCTGTATCAATTTTACGCTGATCTTCGGGTAACGATCTCGAGGTGAAAGTGTCAATCAGAAGATAACAGTGTTCAGTGAGCTGTGTTGTAAGCCGGGAAAGTAAGACAAAAAACAAATCTTTCTTGATCCCTTTCTTTTTGATCCAGCGGCCCCCCTAATAATGGGTACTCACCAGAATGTAGTGAGTAAACATGCTTCTCGGGTTTGTGACGGTTTGATCCACGGTCCTGCCGCTCTTTAAACTAAAATCCAACCTAGGAAATTAGTGGTAAAAATACCGGCTTCTGGAAGAGAAATAAAGTATAGTGTAAGCGGTAATATGTAACAGAGACCGTAGGAACCACAAAGTGGCAATCGGCAGTCTGTATCAATTTTACGCTGATCTTCGGGTAACGATCTCGAGGTGAAAGTGTCAATCAGAAGATAACAGTTTTCAGTGAGCTGTGTTGTAATCCGGGAAAGTAAGACAAAAAACAAATCTTTCTTGATCCCTTTCTTTTTGATCCAGCGGCCCCCCTAATAATGGGTACTCACCAGAATGTAGTGAGTAAACATGCTTCTCGGGTTTGTGACGGTTTGATCCACGGTCCTGCCGCTCTTTAAACTAGGTTCTTCCCGCACTGGAACCAGGCGAGAGGGGAGTTTGTTCTCTGCAGTGCTGGAGCTATCTTTCAGACTCAGAGGCAGTTTCTCTTGAGCGTGGTATCAGCGGTCCTTCTCTCGGAGTTCCACAAACGTTTTCAGGGTTTAAGAAAAAAGAGCCCTCATGGTACAGTACGTAAAAGCATTATAATTTATTAAAAATAGTAACTTACATGTAGGGTATATAAAATCCGGCCTACAAAGAACAGCATAAAAGACTCCTCGTGTGCAAATGAATCTACCTTTTTGGCGCGTTTCGTCATGTGACTTTTTCAAAAAAAGGCTGCCTTTTTAAAAAAAAGTCATAGTCAGTTGACTTTTTCAAAATTAATTTTACTCACTTCCTTAATGACTGGGGTGTTTGACTGCCGTTTATTCTGTCATGCAACGCTATACTGAAATAATTTTTATACTCTTTAGGGACAGATAAAGCTTTCTTTTGGTGGTGTTTTGGGGATTTTTTTTTTACTACATAACGAAAACTACCGAAAATTTTGAAAAAAAAAACTGTCTTCCCTACGTTGTGTTATGAAACATTTATTATTACCCAGTTTTTTGGTGATATATAAAGATGGGGTCATGTCAGGTAAATAGACACCAAACACATCAAGGCTTAAAATTGTGCAAGCCTGCAAAATCGCAAAACAAACTACCATACCCAAAATTGGCAATAGGCGACACTAAAAGCTTTTACTGCTCATCAATTTAGTGTTATCAGTGATTGATGGCCCTAGAGTTATTGCTCATGCTCCGACGTTCGTGGCGATATGTAACGTGTGTCGTAATGGGCTTAATAATAGGTGCACCCAACGCATGTTTGCATGTGTATGTGGGGGCGGGGAATTTTTAAAATGTTTTTTTTTATGTGATTTTTTCTTGTACTTTTGTTAAAACTATTTTTTTCACTTAACCTTATTGCTATGACATAGGTGACTAACAAGCCCCCTGTGTGATAGCCAATATATAGTGACAGGTCCTCTTTATGGAGACATCAGGGGTCTCTAAGATCCCTAATGTCAACTAGGGACCCTCAGAGATGCTGATGAAGCAGAGATCTGCTTCACCAGCTTCTCCGCGGCTTCTGTAGCCGGGAATGACAGGTAAATGCTAAAGTGATGTAATTCCAGTGACCGAGCCGCCTTGCCGGTCCCGGTTCCCTTGGGATCGGCGGGGGGCACCCGCATGCATAATACAAGCGATTGTGCGTCTCTACAGACACAAGAAAGCTTGTATCCAAATAGCCATTACTGGCTGTTTAAATTTCAAACAGATTTCCTGCTCATGCCCGGTGCCTAGTGGCGGGCACAAGCGGGGAGAAAAGGACATTTAAAATGCCCACCCGGCCGGTGGTTAAATGGTTGAGAGTCAGCTTGCTATAATCACATGATCAGCCCCACTGCTGTAATAAGAGAAAACTTGCTTGAGTTTAATGAAAACATTTTTGCAAATTGGCTTATGTAGCATTTTTTATGTTATGCCAATATGGAAGTTACAAAAATTGTAGTCACCCTTTTACACAGCTCTTACTGCATTTACCAATAATTTTGTTCAAGTAATCTCTTTCCAATACAATTATTATGTTCAGTTATCTTTATTAGTCTTGTTCCCTTTTTTTGTAATTAATTTTTTTAATTTATAAATCTGTCCTAAGCTATTAACTTCTTGAACTTGCTGATTTTGATGCTAAACTACAGTTTTATAAAGCCTGTACATTTTATCATTAAATGTTATTCTTTTTGCAAGATTCAATCCTCACACCCTTTTGTCTGCCAATAAAGCTCTACAGCAGTATTTTGTATGCGTAAAACTCCCTTTTGTAAAAGTAATTTAATATACTTCTTATATCTAAGACATTAAAAATGTATTTTTTTAAAATTATAGGCATATTTAAACTTTACAGAAAAAGTATTGCGTAATGCTGAGAAAATCCAAAAACAGATGTACCTTTGGAATGTTGCTGCATTGCCTTGGCCAAATGGAAACTTAATAAAATCTAACCATTCTTCAAATATTGTATTTCTTGTGGATGAATTATTAAAGATCATTGAAAAGTAAGTAAACACACAATCGATAATACTGTAAAATTGTATTGTAACAGTTTTTTTTTAGAACAGCTGCTTTTAGACAAAAAATACAGAAATAATACAGTATATTGTACAACAAAATAATTACAGAAAATCAAACAATTCTCAACATTGGTGCTTTATTAACAACACCAGTCAGCACAGCTATCAATTATACCACTGGGTAAAAGGCTTGCATGTCTTGGTGATTATTAAACTTCTATGGGGCCTCTTTAAAAAATAGCACACTTACCAGCTAGCTTGCAAAAAACTTACACTATCTCACAGCTTAAAAACAGAGGTTTTAGTTGCACAACTTTTGCAAAACATGTGGAAGGCACACTGACTCCTCAAGGCTTCTCTGTGTAGTGCGGTGCTCTAATCTATGAGAGCCTTCACCTTGGAGCGAATATAGCAATGGACAAATTGAGTGCAGGTATGTCTGGTGGTAGCACATTCCTCCTTAAAGGCATAGGGACACACCAGAAGCCCAACGTATCACAATGGCAACTGAATCCCCTAGTATGTCCCCATACCAAATCCAGCAACTGCACAAATCAGTTTGTAACTAGCTTTTAGACTAAGGTGCATATGGAAGGGCTTTCAAAAAAATTCCCAGCAATCTCAGAAAAAAAATGTTACACTGTCTCACAACCTGCGTTAAAAACAGAGGTTTAAATTGCATATTTGCAAAATAAGTGGAATGTGTCAGGTGGGCGCCTCACTATGTGCAGTGGGAGGCCGTTAAAGCTCCGGTGGCCATTTCTTTAATCGGGGAGTGCAGCATCTACAACAGAGAGGAGAGCTTCCTGGGTCTCTGCGTTCAGATCAGAGTGAACTTGGGATACAAGAAAATACCTTCATACCAGAACAGAGATCCTCGCAGATACAGTCTCCTGCAGCAATACGATCCTCTACAATGGGTCTAAAGAATAAGACAGTAACTGTCATGTACCTGAGTGGAGACAGATAGTTGAGGAGGCTTCCCTTGCAGCTCATGTCCCTCAACCCTGAGGATTGCGAACAGAGGAGGAGGGACAACGAGCAGCATGAGTGCCAGGGATGATCTAGACACTGTGCAGAGTAGAAAGTCCAGGATATGTAACTAAGGCAGGTCAAGCAGAGCCAAGGTCAAACCGGAAGGGCAGCAGGGTACCAGAGCATAAGACAGGAGCGGGGTCCAATGGAAGCCAAGGGGTCAAAGCCAGCTGAGCAGTGAAGTACAAAAACAGGTGGCAGAAGGGAGTCCAAAAAACAGGACGAGGTCAGGAGGCAGGCAACAATCAAGAGTGGTCAGAGGCAAGCCGAGTCAAACACAGGAAGCAAGGCAGAGTCAGGGAACTAGCTGAAGATCATCCAGCACCTAAGGATATTGCAGGTGCGTTTATATAGGCCACTCCATTAGCAGGAGAAGCATCACTTCCTGTGCTTTTGTCAGATGGTCACCGTGAGAGGTTATGGCAGATGAATCAGTCATTGCTCTTAGATCCAGAATTGCAATCCCTTATTAGTGTAGATTTGGAACATTTTTTTTTTTTTTTTAGAAAAATGATAAAATTGAATTCTTATTGAAAAAAAATTGCTTCAGCAACACAGGCCTCCTCACTGTCTAAAATAGAATGCCTAAAGAAATTTCATAAATACAAGCACAAAATACAGCAATAGATCTTAACCCCCCACCCCCGCCGGGCCAGCTGCCGCCAGCATATCTGCAGCCTCTCATCCCTGCCTGCAGCCGCTCCAGGCAGGGATCTGTGTCTCCATGAATCCCCGCTGCTCTCCCCCGCTTGTATGGGCTGAGGCAGCGGGGATCCGAAATGAAATGTCCGGCGAGAGGTGGGGTGTTGGGGTAGGAGCGGGCGGCGGCTGTCGGGGAGGAGGAGAGAAGCCGCAGCTTTCAGGGTGACCGAGCGGTGAGGAGATCGGACCCGCTGTCATCCTGTCAGTTTCCGGATGACAGCGGCTCTGTGCGTGGCCGTGTCAGGGATATTTACCGATCCTTTGTGCAGAGCAAACACTGGAGTGATCTTCTGATCACTCCAGTGTTTGTAAATAACTGGGGACACATAGTGCTATGTGTCCCCAGTTATGAATGAACAGGATGTGATTTACATCACTTCCTGTTCATTCATGAATTTCTCAATGGGGAGAAGCACTTACTATAGAGGCTTCTCCCCATTCAGAAACTAGTGATAGTAAATATTTTACTATCAACAGTCTCTGAATTAATGGGCAGCCTCTGTACTGAGTGCTTCCCATTCATTGAGTGCTGAAGCTGCAGAAAAAGAAATTGAGGACTCTGTGTCCTTAATTTCTTTTTCTATTTCAAAAGGGAGATGTCAGGCGTCTGTCTAGACCCCTAATATTTCCCCAAAGCCCCCCAACAGTAAAAAAAAATATTACAAAATAAATAAAAAATGGAAAAAAACCCCCAAATTATTACAAAATAAATATAAAATGTGTAAAAAAAATAAAAATGAACTAATAAAAAAAAGCACAACCCTCCCCTCCTCACACATAACATACTTGTGCACCATATTGTGGTGTACGCCATGCACATGCGCTGCAGTGCGTTGTTAGAATGCATCTCAGTTCATGATTTTTTTATTTAAAAAAAACATTAATTTAACTGTGGCAGTGCATGGCAAAACTTTGTGACGCATTGCTGTGCGTTGTAATACCTTGTGTTGCGATTAAATGTATGCCTGTATCATTTTTATCACAACACAAACACCAACACAGCGCAAAAGCGATTTTTAACATAAGTCGCTTATACACAGTTTTCCGTTCCTTAATTTTTTAACCTTTTTGCAAAAAGGCGCAATTTAAAATTTGCAACTAATTGTCATTTATTAACTCAATACTTTTTTATCTTTTAGATTTAGTCAGAAAATATTTTTTTTGTGCACTGATACTGATTTTAGTGTGCTTTATCAATTGAATTGTGTATTTTTATCGGTTTAATATGAATTTGAGAAACATTTGCGCAATTATCACAGGGCCTACAAATTTAGTAGCACCGTCTTTTATTCTACCGGGCCTGCACTTTCAGAAAATATATGGTTTGGGGTTTTTTTTACAAACGCTAGCAATGCAGCAATTGAAAATCAAATCAATAGGAAAAATTGCAAAAATGGTGTGGCCAGCTGAGGTGCAAAATGTTCTGGAAGGCTTGGCAGCGAAAGGGTTAAAGGTCAGAAGTTGTCTAATCATATATAACAAATTATAGACTCTAGGGGGTGAATGGTAAATGCAGCACGAGATATTGCTAAAGTTTTTAGAGAGTACTATCGGGACCTTTATAATTTACATCCATTAAAAACTCCAAGAGTAACATAGAAAAGACAGGAAGAAATTAGAACATATCTTAGGGAATCAGGACTCCCATCCCTGTTGGTTGAGGATGGCCTCTCGATGGGGGGTTTAATTACAGAAGAAGGTAGGGAAAGTATTAAAAGCCATGCAGATAGGTAAAACATCGGGCCCGGATGACTTTACATTGAAATATTATAAAACCTTTCCAGAGATACTTATTCCATATTTAATCAAAGCCTAATTTGATATTTCAGGGTAAAGTAATACCCAGAGATACCTTGGTAGCTCATATAACTGTAATTCCTAAGGAGGGTAAGGACCCACAATAATGTGCAAGATAACAACCAATAACTTTGTTAAACCTAGATTTGAAGATTTTACAAATGGCTAACTGTTTACTACCATTTATGACCTCATTGAATCATTGATTCATTTGGATCAGACAGGTTTCATAGCAACTAAAGAAGCAAAGGATAACACGATCCGGACATTAAATATAATCTATTGAGTCATTGAGATATTATCTTTTGGGCAAACAGTTCCTATTGATTACAAACCATTCTCTATTACAGTAGATAGCTTGGAACAAAGGAAAAATGCAAGGTTTCCAAAATGTTTTTTGGTCCTGCAAGAATTTTATGTAAAACACAGGCCAGGGGCTCAGCAAGGGAATGCTGATGGACTGCCATGCGTCAACTGTATGTTGGAAAACGTATTCCCATAGTTCTGAGCAGAGGGGGAGGGTATGTGAGGCAGCGGCTGGCAGGATTGTGGACAGTGTGTATGTGTTACCTAGCTTTCTCACATACACAGCCTAAAGAGCTCTAGAGTTTATGACTGCGTGAAGAAAACTAACTTTCTCTTTCATTGAAGGGCGTCAATCGGCATCATCGTTTTTTTGGTAGTGTCCAGGTGGAAGTATGTCTTGCTGTGCTCTGTTGAGAAAAGTGTAACCTAGTTGTTAGCTACTTTTCTTCAGTAAAGATTACTCTTACCAGCTACTTCATCTTTCCAGTTATGCATTACTTTAGCACTAGCTTTGGATCCTAGATACAGTTCGGCTGCTCCTGTGCCTTTGGCTCATGATCCATTACAGGTTCTGGTGCCGCCTGCAGTGCACCCAATGAAGAGCCTGACATTGGCAGCCTGGAATTTTATCTTTTTCTCTGGTCTATGCCATTCTCAGAGTCCCCTAACTTTATCAGGCATAGCCCCCTCCTCTGGTTTATCTCAGTAGGATACCACAGTCATGCAGTATTTTATGAGCCACATTGCATCCTTGATTGTTATTACCTTAACTGTAGTGGTGTAAAAGATCTACCAAACTCACCTCTCCAGGATCCAGGACACGAAGGGTGGCTCCGCCTATAGTCTGCCGACATCACACCCCTCCTCCTTCCTCCTCAGCTTAAGCTGCAAATCTTCACTTGTCCAGCGTACCTGCAATGTATGTGGAGGTGAGACAAGCTCTCTGAACCTCTGTGCCTCCATGTGGGCTAAAAGCCTCACCTCTCTCCCAGGATAATCTGCCTGTTCCCAGGAATTCCCTGTGCCCTGAACAGCCTGAACCCTGCCTCAACCATTCAAACCATTAATCAATTAAACCAGCTATTGCCTCCAGGTTCCAGTGCATCCCATTAAAGTCTCCTCTTTTAGCCTGAGATCTCGGTTGCACAGCTAACAGCAAATATTTACAGTTATCCTAGCTGATCCATTCCATTTGCAACTATTGATTGCTACTTCTTTGATGTGAAGTAAACATCCAAAAACATAAAGTTTGGGACTTGTTCAGGGTGTCATCCACAGCTGAGTTCCATAGCGATCATTAGAGGAATTACAAGTGGTCAAAAAAGCATCCCACGCCTTCCCCTGCTAAGCCCTTATCTAATTTGCCTGTGACATTATTGGCCTCTGAGCTTTTAGCTGCTGACACTCTGGTGCTGAGTCTCTTACTTCCTTAAAGAACGTTGCCACACCTGAGGAGTGCTGGGCTACTGCCATTACTCCCAGTCATAAAAATTATCACAGTTCTTATTGACATGGCTCACATCACTTTAAAACAAAAGAGACCAGCCTGTAGCTTCTACCAGTGCTGTCCCCAGTCTGGGATCATTTAGGATCACCCAGGACTGGTAAGACCATTCCAGTAAACCTGCTGTTTCCAGTCATCCTTTATGGAGACTGAAAGAGCCCTGTAAAGCTGTTTACTCCTCCCAAATAGCTGGCAGCCCTGTACCCATTTGAGGAGGTTAAAGTGGACTGCCCCCCGCTGTGAATCTGGCAGTATCCTATCTTAACAAATATGTGACTATCCTTCTGGAGGATACAGTATGGCTGTGATTAGGGACCCCATCAATATCCCATCCAAGTAATTTGAGTCTATTTCTAACATGTTTTCTCATTGGTTGGCCCTGCCTTGCAAACCGCCCCACCCATGGCACTTGTTTGCCAAAATCTAGCTGCCTGGGTCAAGGCCAGGAGAAGGGATTTGGTTACTGTGCAAGCTGATCCCTTACTTATAGAGTGTTTGGAGCTTATACCTGTGCCTTGAACTACTGTATGAATTAGTTTTGAGAGGTCTCATTTGCTGTATGAGTCTCCTGTCAGTGGGAAGAACTGACAGGGTGGGCTGCAGAACTGGCATGAAAAAGTGGCTGCTTCAAATGCCTTTTGAGGGTGAGCATCTCTTTGGAGCTGCCCTGCACATCCTCATAAAAACTGTCTCAGGGGGCAAGAGTACCCATTTGCCCCAGCAAAGGAAACTTATAACTCAGCCTAGCTCATTCCTCCTCGGAGGCCAAGAAGAGGCACTTTCATTATTCCCAGGCCTCAACCTCTAAAGCCAAGCCCAAATCTATTTCCAAGTCTGCCCTCAAATCCCACACTTCCACACCTTGTCCCCCATTTACAAAACAAGCAGACAACTGGCAGGTTGAATACCTCAGTTAGCAGCACCTGAAACCTGAGTAATATTCCCTACACACATATGTGGACTTGCTCACCTTCAGGCTCAAAAACAAATTGGAGAGGCTTGATTCTAGGTACAGGAATCCCTGTGGAAGCTGTTGATATTCTGGGGGAACCATGGGATCAGTATAACCTGATCTATGTCTTTCCAACCCTGAAACTCCATCCTAGTCTTTTTCTCAGGATCAAGAGCGTATCGGGGTGAGGCTCCGGACTATCGCAGACAGATGTGTTACTCCCTTCTTGTCAGGTTTCCTGCAGATGCTCCATGGGCTCTTCTAGAGCCACTGAATCTTCTGCCCCAGGGACTGATTTACCCTCCTGCTTCACAGTCGCTGGCTTTAATGGCATGGCTGTTCAAACCCAGGTTCTGTGAGACAGAGGTATTGCTGAATCGGTTAAGCTCACAATGCTAAGGGCTAGAAAGTCTACCTACTGCAAGAGCTAGCAATGTACATAGAGAGGCAAGAAACTTTCACCACAAGAAATTTTATGTGGGACACATCCTTGCCTTTCTGCAAATGGGTACCATCCAGAGTCAGATCTCAACACTTGAGGTTTTGCTCCAAAGGTCACTAGTTTTTATCCTTTGATTAAGACATTTGGATAGGGTGCTTCTCATGTGGTTCCTCCCCTGTGGACTCCACAGTGACTCAGTGGGATCTAAATTTGGTGTTCTCTACACTTCAAAAACTGCCTTTTGAGCCTATTAGAGATATTCTCCTTTTCATCCTCACCCACAAGGTTGCGTTCCTTGTTGCCATGACCTCTGTGCGGTGAGTGTCTGAATTAGCAGTCTTATCCTGTAAAGAACCCTTTCTGTTCTTGCACAAGGATATGTGGTGTTGAGGCTCAGAACTCACTTCCTTCTCAAGGTAGTCTCGGCCTTTCACCCGAACGAGGACATCGTTTTTCAGTTATTTTTTCTGGGTCCCGTTCATCAGAAGGAGATCTTCCGTCATTGTCTGGATGTACTCTGTGCTGTCAGTGTCTCGTTTGTAGCTATTGCTTCCATTAGAAAAACTTACTTTCTCTTTGTAATCCTGCTTCTCATTCCACCATTTTTTTAGACCGATCATCATTCAAGCTCATGGTCTTAATTCAGCACATTCCTATCAAGGCACACTATGCTAGATCTATGAGTGCTTCTTGGGCTTTTTGGCATCAGGCTACTTTTCTTAGATTTCTAAGGTTTATACCTGGTCTACTCTTTACACATTCTTTAAGTTTTACTGGCTAGATGGTCAGACCGCATCTGATGTCATCCTCGGGCATAAGGTCCTTTAGGCGGCTCTTTGAGATATAGAAATTGCCTAGTTATTAGGGCTGCAACTAACGCTTAATTTCATAATCAATTAGTTACCCAATTAATCGGTTAAAGAAAAAATATATTTAAATACCATCTTTTATTTACAATAAAATACACAAATGTAGTGTTACAAACAAAGTTTACTTCTGAATAAAATGGTATGCACATTTTTTGCAATTGCACGGCACTGGAACGCACATCATTACAGTACTGTGCGTTGCAGTGCAGGCGATCACACTGCGGGCAAGAGGCGTTTTTGGGGTGTCATTGCAATGAATGGCACCACAGCGCACATCCCGATGCGTTGCAGCGCAGGCGATCACACTGCTGGCGAGAGGCGTTTTTGGGGTGTCATTGAAATGAATGTCACCACAGCGCACATCCCTCAGCAGAATTTGTCAGGCCGACACCAAACATTACTTTTCCCACCTTTTTAAAATAATTTCGTCAGTCAAAGTATCGCAGCGCTGAATACTGAAAAATGGCCTGGCCAGGAAGGGGGTCTAAACACCTGGTCTTGAAGTGGTTAAAATAAAATCCCGGTCAGCAGTTTAGAGTTAGCCATAGATATTGGCTGGAAAATTATTGCTCTCACTCTGGCTGCGGGAATGCAGATTTTCGGCTGACAGTCCAGTATTTAAACACTTTAACAACAGCTGCTCTTGAACATTTAACAAATTCTGCTGTTTTGCTGATACTCGCTCAATGGCTCCGAGCACCAACAATCATCCCAAGTTCAAAGGCTGTTAAATCGCGTTGTTTACCCATATCTTCAGAAAAAAATCACTTCTACTGTCGTGGTAAACAACCTGCTTCGCTATTTATAATGTAGTAACACTCGCACTGGCACAGCTTCCACTATGACCAAGTGGCCCAAACTGTGCGCAATGTATAGTATTTTATTTTTTAAATTTTTCATCATGTTAATATTTTTGTGTGTTTATTCTTTTAGCTTGTTTGAAAAAACAATGAAAGCTTTAAACACATTCCCATCATTCATTGGTGATCATGTAAAAAGCCTGAATACAACTATTGAACCATTAATATCAATGCAGAACTGGATTATTAAAGGTAAGACATATAAAACGATGCATTTTGCTGCAGGTTTTTGAATGTATTTTTTTTTTAAATATGCAAATTAAAAAATTATATAAATAATTTTCAGAGATCCTTTAGAGATGTTATTATGTATAAACTTAAGGTGACACTAAACTTAATTCGTAAAAATGCATTCATGTACCTTAGCTATTAACAAAAATGAACATAAAGTAGTCACTGCTCCAAACTCGCTCATGTAATGGACTACAATCTCACAATTTGTTTACTAATTTGTATTGAGATTGAAGTTCAGAAGTAATGACAGTGTCGGCACCAATTGAGAAATGATTTGAGGCTATACAGCCGAGTGATAAACAAATAAGCTACATTTCTGTTAATAGTTTAACCTCTTCATGACTGAACTTGTTTTAAGTTTCTGTTCGTAAATGACTGAAGCACTTTTGAAATTTTTGCTGTGCGATTCTTCCACATCAGTAATATACTTTCTTACAAACTGCACCCACACATATATATTGTATTTTAGATGACAGATAGGGCTATATATTTATATCACATATGTGTACCTAATGCCTCACTTAGGACAAATAAATTATAAAAAAAGAGGAAAAAAACGTAAAGAAAACACTTTTCCCCCAGATTTGATTTGTAGTATTTTCTACAAAAACAGCACAGCTAAAAAAAACATGCAATAGATACATTCATTGATTTGTCCTTTATTTGGAAAAACCTCACATCCCTAGGATTTTAGAATTTTTCCTGTACTTCTCGGCCTAAAATGAAAACCTAACATTTTAATATTTTTTCTCTTAAAGCTAAAAGTGGTCATCTGGCATACAATGTCACTGTCATGAATTGTCACACTTAGTGACAGCGACATACTTTAAAAATCACTGTCATGAGGGGGTTAAAAAAATGAACCCCTTAGTGTGAAAAACAAATCTGCAGCTCAGCTTTATATATAAATATATCATTTTTATTTTTTTTCATTTTTGTTTTTATTTTTTTTACACTTTTCACTATTTTTTAAAAACATTTATTACATATTTATTTTAGTTATTTAATTATATCAAGCAGTCATTGTGAATTAATCTCACTATTACAGCTTGATACATTAATTCTTTTTTGGTTATTATCAGGCTGCTTCAAACTTAAGAACAGCCAATTATAACCTTAGTGACACTGATCCTGCAGCATTTTAGGATCAGATGTCACTAAAGGTTTTCTGATCGTTCCAGCAACGATCAGAAAACAGCAACATTCTTTCAGGAAAATAAAGATTATGTTTCTATTCCTGAAAGTAAAAAAAAAAAGAAAGCTGGTATACATCGGGATTTTCCCATCTATACTAGCTGTCAGAGTGACGGCAAGAGCTGCAAATGCGGCTCTTCTCTCACTCTCAGACACCCGATTCCTGAGAGGGATCGGGTGTCTGAAAAAGGATAACTCTTTCATTAATGGATGTCTCTATACTGAGGCAGCCATTAATGAATGTTAACTGCTGATTCTCAGCGGTTGCCAGCATTGCAGAGCCGCAAATAACTGGTCACGTACAGTGTACGTGGCCAGTCATTTGGGCACTTCGTGATGGGAGGTACAGTGTAAGTGTCCCGTCACTAAGGGGTTAAGGTACTTGAATGTATTTTTAAGATTTAACTCCTGAGTTTAGTATCACTTAAAATAAAATGCAAATGACATGTTTGGTCCTTTTTTGAAATTTATAAAAAAATGCTTTTAAAACATGTGTTTCCATGACACTTGACATAAAGTTAGAGTCTTCTGGGCTTTGTAAAGAGAAAGACCAGTACTGCCTGCTAATTTTTGATACCCTCACTCCAAATGAGATCAGCGATTCATGTCAAGTGTAGTATTCTTTGTAATGTGTGAGGTAGTGATAGACCATGTCAGTGCTAAGTAAGTTTATGATGGCTTAACTCATGGAGGGTCCTTGAAGGTGGGGCCCCTCAGTGTGAAAATAGTTGGATTTGTTGGTTGTGGTTTGCCACTAGAGGTAGAGCAGACACATCAGAACATTGTTCTTATATTAGGGCACAGACTGCAGTGCCAACAACCAACAGATCTAATACTACCAAAGTCCTGAAGAAAGGGGAACCCCAATCAACTGGCTATGTTTTATTTCATACACTAATAAAGTGATCATTGCTCTTCCAAGACTTTCTATTAATGCCCGGGGTTCCTCACCCACCTCCAGGATCATCATATGTGGCAGACAGTGTGAGTTATTTGAGCACTTAGGCGACACCTCACCACGCGGCAATCGTGCACGATTCCGCACGGATTGTCACGCTGTCAGGAGTCGCCAAGGTGTGAACCGATCGCGCTGTGGGTTCCATTATTTTCTAATGGCCCCCCTGTCGCGTCAGGCAGATCGCGGTTTCCCACCGCGATTCCGCCTGTGCTTCTGAACACGATTGCAGCTAAAAACAGCCGCACACCATGTACCTTTTTTCTGCGATTGCCGCGTGGATGTCGCCCCATTTGCCGCACGGCAATCGCTGCCTGCATTGTGCAGGACCGTGCGATCCCAGGACATGTGTCCCGGGTGTCGTGCGGTGTAGTGCAGGTGTGAACCTAGCCTTAGAATCAAAGTTAAATGATTAATGTTTCATTATTCCTTCTTTCTAAAAAGACTGTATTGTGTTTTGGCATATGTCTTCTGCATTTACTTATGTTCAGAATGAAAAAAAACACCAATTAAAAAAAAATATTTATTTTTATTCAGGTAAACATGTAATTTTGCATGTGAATGTTCCCTAATTATAATATCTATCTGGCAGATAGAGCCCTAGGCTCATCCTCACATATTTACTACCCTAAACGATTTTGCTGGAATAGCTTGTTGCTTATAGCCCTTAGTAGCTAAAGTTCTAATTACTGCGCTTCTTTGTTACACACAGAATAAAACAGAGCAATGTCCCCCCATCCTTCACTGTCTAAGCGCTGTACAGACTTTCAGTCAGAGAGACTAAGCATGCTTAAACATTTATAATTGCAACAATTTTCTGCGCAAAGTGGTGCATTATCTGACAGAAATGCCGGGGTGCC
The DNA here is from genome assembly GCF_000935625.1 of Nanorana parkeri. Lineage (NCBI taxonomy): Eukaryota > Metazoa > Chordata > Amphibia > Anura > Dicroglossidae > Nanorana > Nanorana parkeri. The sequence continues at coordinate 239,538 of NW_017307406.1, read as the reverse complement.
AATATTTTTGGGCAAGACTGTATATACTATAAATAATGGATTTTATAAATGGGAAAAAAATCCACTTGCTATTATTTCTGATTTAGCTTCTACAATTTAAGGAGTTCACAAGCATATACAGTCATGCAAAGTTTTTGCAATGAGAACTAAGCCTAAACTGGGTTGGTTGTAATAAGATTTTTCAATGCAGATAGCAGTGGAATTGTTTTAAAATGTAAAATGGTAAATATACATTTTTTTGAATGCACTTTAAACTCTTCAAACTTGTGTTACTACATAACATTTTAGGCACATATTTCCAAAAATATGTTTGTTCTTTTTTTATGACCTTTATTATGGAGTTAAGTGTGTATCAATTCTAGCTAGTTTTTTTAATCAAAACTGATGGATTGGTTAGGCATGAAAATTAATTTTGTCTTTATAAAAACATATTAATGTAAAATATTCTGATTATTATTATTTGGCTTTTAGATATAAGGCACATTTTATTTCATTGGAGTGCACTATGGGATCCATTACCATTTTCACACAAACTGGAATCTATATTTGGTTCAGATATAGAATTACATGAAAAACAAATGAATTTGATATCTTTGTTATATAAGGTAAGTTCCTTACAATGTTAATGACCTCCTCCACTATTTAAAGCCAAACACTACATAAACAGATTAATACACAGCTGTTTTCCCTGCCAAATGATTTTAATTTCTGCCCACCCAGTTCTAAAATTTACACAGCTCTGACACACAACATATTCATGTCTGGCAGGGCACAAGACCTGCTATTTCTCTGCTGCAGTTAAATAATATTTAAAGGTCTTGTCCCTCCCCAGCCTGTGAGTGGACAGCACACTGATGAGCTTATCTCTCAGTCAGTCTACTTCCTCCTATTATCAGCATGTTCCTTGTTAGTTCATGAACTCTCCAGCACAACTAATTGGCTTCCTGCACTGCTTTGCTATCTCTGCGTGTGAACACTGCTGGACAGGAGATTACAAAAGGATGCTACCAGGTCAAGTTCAGGTACATACACTGCTTAGAGTTAAAAAATGCAACTAATTGTATTAATGAATCAAGTGCTTCATAAACCTGTACCTTTCAAATCTTCCTACAGTTCAGCTTTAAAGGTGTTCTAAACCCTCCAGTTTTTGCCTATATCTACTGCTAGCAAGCAGTAGATATAGGCAACAAGTTAAAAAAAAAACCCGCTTTAACAGCGGCTTAAACTCACCTCGTTATCGCTGCACGCTCCCGCGCTGAAAATCAGGAACTGCTCGTGCGGCCGCAAAGGATATTGGGACGGGCGCATGCACTGTTTGGATTCTCGGCCAGGAGACGAGCAGAGATGCAAGGTAAGTCTATGGACATATGCACCCACATGCAGACACCGCTGGATCGGATGGACAGAGCAGTCAACGCTGGATCGGAGAGCTCCTGCACCGCTGGAGGGACTGATGAAAGCGACAAGGAAGAAGAAGAAGATTGGAATAAGAGACATCATTTAAGGTAAGTGCTAACATTAACATGGGGGAGGGCAATTTTTTTTTGACTTTAATGTCACTTTAAAGCCCACTTTTAACCCAAGTCTTGTTTTTTACAAGTCTTGGTTTGAATGGGGAAAATATACAATGTCGGTCAGGTTTTTAATTCGGTGTGTCCCTAACTGTGGACTTATCCCTTTAGTCTATGAAGCTTAAAAATCAACAAGTTTGCAGAATTATTAGGAGCTGGGATACTGTAGTTAATGAGTGATTCTAGTTCTAGTGTTTTTTAAATATTTTACCTCTTTTTAAGTACCTTGTTAGTCAAGCGGCATATATTTTTTGCAAAAAACGTAACTTGAAAAATTAACTAAGCAACGATGAACAATCATACTGTTTTAGTAGTGACTTTATTTTTTTTAATCTTAGATTTTTCCTCATGCGAATACGAGTGACCACCTTCAAAAGTTAATTATGTCTGCTACAGAAACATATATTTCTTTGTTAAACGTTACTTTATCGGTAAAAAGTGTTCCACAAAATGGACAGTTTGTTTTGTTTAACATTTTAAGACATCTGGCAAATTTTGAAGATCTTTTTGCTGAATTTGATGAAAAGCCGTTTGTACAAAAGTAAGTACAATTTACCAGTCTTTTAAAAAGACCCACCAGTAGACATATTGTTTTTGCTTCAAAGGGCTAGATCATTTCCACAAAAAAAATGAGTGGTTGTAATGCACATTATTTATTTCTGTTACCTTATTTTCATTAATCTCTACACAATAGTGATGTGGTTCAGGTAACTTTCTTTATTGTTGATTACACAGGATAAGTAGTATTGGGTTATACTGTTGCCTACAGGAGGAAATATACACTGCAAACAAAAGGCCATTGGTAATTTCACTATAACCGCTCCCATTCCCATGATGCTTTAGTTTTTTCTAGTAGAAAAACAGAAAATAATAGGGTTTCCGGAGAGATGTAATTGACCAAGCATATATGATTGACTAAAATTAATAACACATTTTATTTTTGTACAAACAATAGGAATTAGTAATAAATATAAGTTAAAATTTGATACAGTTCATATATCATACACTGCCCTACGTAAAGTATTTGTATCCATATATCCAATAATTACATTCATGTGTATTGATATGATCAAAGTTATCATAATAACAGAATCATGATCACATAGTTGGCATTGGTATGTTTGACCAATAGAGTGGCTTATCTTAGTAGGTCCCGACGCGTTTCGCCAGTGGCTTCCTCAGGGGACCCATATAAATTGATCTAGCAATAATAGAGAAAAAGTTCCCTTATTTGCACGGGTAATCAGTTGTAATGAGATCATATATATCAAAAGAGGGGGAGGCAGTGTCACGTTTATATAGGTGACCTGTCTTAAACATATGATGAAGATGATCAATCCCAAAGGATATGATCATCCAATACTCACCATACACGGTCAGTGCGCGGGGTTAGGGAGACATCAGGGTTAGGGAGACATCCTCGATCCTCCCGATGTCTCCCTAACCCCGCCATTAAGACCATTAGTTCCTCTCTCCCTGTGACCAACATCCCAGATATCCCTCCTGTATGTGACTCCTACCAACTCCTCAAACCCCGAGGTTTACGTACCCTAGTGCCTCAGTCCCCAGACCGTGACAATAAGGCTCTGTGTGCTTGATCAATTTCAATTATTTGCAGAGAGGATCAGCCTAGCACATAATTAAAAATAGCTTGTAAGTTATCTTTATAATTTTCTTGGCCATTTGCTTCTGGAAGTGCTTTAATTTTACAGTTGTTTCTGTGGCTTTTCTTTCCAAAGGCTCTAGATGGTGCTGTACATCTCTAATAGTCGAGGATTGGGTGATAAGTTGTGATTTAATTTGTAAACAGATGTAAATAACACCTGCACACAATACAGCATTCTGACCAGTTGCAAATAAGGTGGTGCTTGTAGTGACTGCAACGGATGGCCCCGTGCAAAAACCTCAGGTATTGGAAGAGAAGTCACCAGAACTCAACAGTTCAAAGTGCAAACATGGTCTGTTTTATTGTAAATGCTTAAAATAAGTCAAAAGACCTTTGGACTGCTGAGTGCTGCTGGGTTACAATACCTGTAACTTGTAAACCTCCTATTTGGTTGTTCGAAATTCTTCATCGATTCTTGTATAAGGAGACAGACATCTTTCTTGCTTGGAATATTTTTAAAACATTATTTTCAAAATGCATAATCTTCATCTTCTATATTCATATGATATATTTATGCACTGTGATCATATACCCCTTTAATCCCCTCTTCTCTTGGGTGAATAAATGTAATCTTTGTAATTGTTCCTAATATTTATTGGATTGGTGACTAAACCTGAACTGCATATTTAAAAAGAGGCCAAACCATTGTTTTAAGGGGTAGAAATATGGTTTTACTTATATATGGTTTAATATACAGTATATGCCCTTTTAATACCAGAAAGTATTCTGCTAGCTTTGTTAGCTGCAGAATGGCATTGCATACTGTTTCTAAGTCTGTCATCTACAAGGACCCCTAAATCCTTCCCTCCCCAAAAATATGTTACATGCATATTTTTAGTGCTCAAGTGCATAACTGCATTTTTAAAATATAGAACCTTAGTTGCCTTGTAGCTGCCTAACACCCACTTCCATTTTGTATAGGCCTTCCTGGAATGATGATACATCTTGTGCCAAATTAATTTCCTTGCATAATTTGGTATTGTCAGCAATAATAAGTCCTATTTCCAACCTCAATAAACAAGTTAAAGAGCACAGGCCCCAAGAGAGAGCCCTGGAGTACTCCACTCACAACCTTAGTCCATTTAAAGAATGGGCCATTCTTCAGTACTCTCTGGAGACATTTCTTCAACCAGTTTTCTACCCATGTACATTCAAAACTATTTTGTAAATTAAATATTTATGAGGTACAGTTTGGAATGCCTCATAGAATGATAACAGGTTGGTCTGACAAGAACGATCTTTCATAAATTTATGCCAATTTTCACTAACAAATTATTTTCTATTATCTATTATTTATTAAATATAGTCCTTTACTAGCCCCTCAAATATTTTACATACTATTGATATTAAGCTGACTGGTCTGTGATTTCCTGGCTTGCATCTCAACCCTTTTTTTGATATTGGTTCCACTTTTGCTTTGAGCCAATCAGTTGGTACTATTCCAGTCATGTCCTTAAAACATTAAAAATAATTTTCTGACTATAACAGAGCTGAGCTCTTGGAGAACTTATGGGTGCCCTGGCGAATTTTCAAATTAGGTTTTTCTAATCTGTTTTGAATCTGGATTTCTGTCATCCCCAGAGGTACATTCATTTCATTGTTATTAGCATTACTTTAATGAATATTAAATCCATATTTTTTGTTTGTATAAACTGAAGAGAATTTTTTTTCAACAGGTATAGTTTTTATTGTTTTTAAAAGACACATAACAAACCATATACAACACATCAAAAGAAAAACAAAAACACATACAGTCCCACAATACAAAAAGCAGCACAAAAATATAATTGGGGGAGGGGTGAGAGAAAGCTCCGCCACAGATCCCATTATATCTACTCAAAACGTTCCCAGCAGCTATAGACAGAAAGGAATACTCTCCGCTCCTATTTAGCCACGTCCACGGGTGCATATAACCCCACATGCTTAGATCAATGCTCAGGGGATCCCGGCGGGAGCAAGGTCTCTCCGCCAGGTCCCTCCAAGGTAAGTCCCCTGGCCTCAACCCAGTCTCCCCAAATCCGCTCAAATTTCTGTACACAGTTGCGACTCATATAGGTCAGCCTATACAGGGGAAGCATTCTGTCAATCGTGCGTAGCCATTGTCCCACCGTAGTAGGGGAGGCCAATTTCCATTTCAGGATTATTTCCCTACGAGCATAAAAAGCAACAAGAAATATGAGGAGCCTCATGGCCCTAGTCGTTTGAAGAGTGTCCTCACACCCTAACAGGAAGATCAAGGGATCCACCTCCAGCTGCAGACCAGTGACCGCTTTGACCGTAGACACCACCGAATCCCAGAAGGGTTTGACACCACCGAATCCCAGAAGGGTTTTAGCTTGCAGCATGACCACACCATATGAAAAAAACGTGCCCATGTCCACCGAACACCTGGCACAATGCCGATCAGTCCCAGGATATATCCTAGCCAATCTAGCAGGAGTGTAGTATGCTCTATGTAGTATTTCAGCTGGATAAACCGTTCCCTGGGAGAAATAACTGAGGTGACATAAGCTTGGACAACTGATTCCCAACTGTCCTCCGTCAAAAGGGGAATATCCTCCCTCCACTTCCCAAATAGGGCCACAAGCGGGGGTCCTCCTCTGCAGGTCAGACGGAGGTAGAGAGAGGTTTGTTCATCCTGTCTGTCATCAGGAAACTCAATCCGGTCGGAGTTCACCGTCACAGGGGCAGGAAACTGGGCTCTATACGCATGCTGCAACTGCAGATATCGGAAGCGCGTAGTCGGGGGTAATTTGTACTCAGCCTGGAGCCCGGCAAAGTCCAACAGCGGACCCCCGGGCATAATATGCTTAACCAGCGTTATCCCGTGACGGGCCCAAACCTGAGGATCAGGAATAGAGTGGAATTGCTCCAACCTTGGGTTTCCCCACAGGGGTACATAGGGGGAGACGGTGCCGGCCGGCACCCATCCCCTGCGCACTCCGCCCCACACCGCCAACACAGTACGCATGGGCTCAGTGACCGCAACGTTAGACCTCGGGCCCGGAACACCAAATTGCTCAGCCCTGCATAGGAACCCAAGAGGGCTGCCTCCAGCGTCACTGCCGGGTTGCCCTGATCACGCTCGAACCACCAGCGGACCGTGACGAGGACTGCCGCCCAATAGTAGGTTCTAAAGCAGGGCAGTCCCAAACCCCCTTACGTAAGGGGGAGTCGGAGGGCCTCCCTAGACACCCTGGGTGTCTTCCCCGCCCATATGAAAGTAGTCAGTATGCCATCTAGAGTTTTAAAGAATGAATTAGGGATCAGGACCGGAGTGTTCCGGAAACAGTAGAGGAAATTGGGAAGGAATATAATTTTTATTAAATTTATTCTACCCACTGGTGTAAGGGGGAGAGTTCGCCAGGTCGCACATTTAGCCCGCAGGACTCTAAGTTTAGGGTACAAATTGTCTTCTAGGAAACGAGCGGGGTCAGAGGCTATCCTCAGGCCCAGGTACTTGAACTCAGCGACCTGCACAAGGGGGGAATCAGGATTAGGCAGGACAGAGGCTAAACCCAATGGGAATAGCAGGGACTTCTCCAAGTTCACCCGGAGGCCAGAGTAGGAACCGAACTTGTCTATGATCTCCAAAGCCAATGACAGGGAGGGGCCAACATCCCCCAGGTACAGTATCGCATCATCAGCATAGAGCGAAAGTTTTTCCATCCGGTTTCCCACCTCCAACCCCCCAACCCGAGTGACGGAGCAGGATAGCCATTGGTTCCATCGCCAGCGCAAAGAGCCCGGGTGAAAGGGGGCAACCCTGTCTCGTGCCGCGGCCCAGGCCAAAGGGCTGCGACAGCACATTGTTGATTCGCACTCTAGCAGTCGGGGAAGAATAGAGAAGCTGAACCCAGGTTACAAATCTGCGGCCAAACCCGAATCTGCGGAGTACAGCCAGGAGGTAAGGCCATTCAACATAGTCGAATGCCTTTTCAACATCTAGGGCTGCCACCGCCTCCTGCCCCCGTGAGTCCCTGAGCCTATCCACATTGGGGAAGAGACGTCGCAAGTTGAGGTCCGTTCCCCTCCCGGGCATAAACCCCCGTCTGGTCACCGTGTACAAGCAAGGCAATCACTGCATTGAGCCGATTAGCTAGCATATGGGTTAGGAGTATTACGTCCACATTCAGAAGGGAGATGGGTCGATATGAAGAACATTGTTCAGGGTCCCTCCCAGGCTTGGGCAACACCACAACAATCGCCTTCATCATGGAGGGGGGAAGGGCGCCAGAGCGGAAAGCCTCCCCATAGGTACGCAAAAGGTGGGGGGCAACCCCCTCCGCATGGGTTTTGTAGAACTCTACGGGGAAGCCACCCGGGCCCGGCGTCTTACCTGTTTTAAGAGAGGAAATCGCCAGTGACAGTTCCTTGTCAGTAAAAGGTTCATCTAACGCAGCTCAAGAGGCTAGGGGGAGAACTGGGAAGTCCACCTCATCCAAGTAGGTCGAGAGGTCAAGGTCTGAGTAGGTAACCCGTGAGCGGTATAGTTCCCGGTAGAAGGAGGCAAATCGAGCAGTGATACTATTAGTGTCTGTCAGGATGGTCCCATCCGGGGCCACCACCCTAGAAACACTGCACGCCACCCCGTTCTCCCGTACCAACCAAGCCAAAAGCCTACCATTCCGTTCCCCCTTCTGCAAACAGTCTCTGGGTTTGATATAGCAAGCACCTCCGGGAGGCATCTGTGCGCATCAGCACCAGATCCCGGTATACACCCTGCAATTCAGAGTACACAGCAGGATCCTGGGCCCGCTGAGCTCCGCTCCAGGGTCTGGGCCCGCTGTTCGGTCTCGGATAACTGGAGATGGATCCCCCGCCTAGTCTTCCTAATAACATACTGGTATTGACCTCGTAAAAAAGCTTTTGAGCAGAGAGCCATGACAGGATCGAGAGGCGAGCGAACCCGGTATGTGTTCGCTCACCTCCCGATCTACTGAGCCGACCTGTGACAGTCCCATTCTCACAAGTCGGCTAGAACTATGAGGTGAGTGAAAAGCACTCACCTCATAGTTCTCCTTTAAGCAGCTCAATGAGTGAACGTGAAAGTTTCTTATTCAGCAAAATGTTGCAGACAGTGAAATCTGCATTTTTATTGCAATACACATTCTACCAAAATTATCCTGCTTATTTGTAGTCAGGATGTACCTCGATATTAACACTGATTATGTTGTATGACCATGATATGAGTTTTGTCTTGTTTAAACCTCTCTTCCAGTTTATGTAAACCCCCACAATAAACTTCTTGTACTTGCTACCTTTTGGTCTGTTAAATAAACCAATGAAAGTGTTTTGTTATATCTCAATAAGTGCAAAAAAATACCTGTAGATCATGTAAAAAGATTGGAGCTGTCTTGTATACGCTTCCTATGTTATCTCAAGGAGTGTAATTTGCCTTCCTTCTTGTTATCTTGGACTACAAAATAATTAGTAGTCTCTATATGGTGACTACTGGGCACTCTGTCAACAGCAATGCTGTGTGTTGTCAGCCCACAACAGGACATGGTAACTGAGTGCATTTCTGGCAGATCGATAGGTATTTTTTCTGCACTTCTGGGGTGTTTAACCCCTTCGTGACGGGAGACGTACACTGTACGTCCAGCCACAAAGGGACCAAGTGACTTATTTGCTGCTTTAGAGGGCTGTTAACCGCTGAGAATCAGCTTTTAACATTCATTAATGGCTGCCCTTACTACAGAGGCATTCATTAATGAAAGGGTTAACCTTTTTCAGACACCCGATACCTTAATATCGGGTGTCTGAGAGTCACAGCAGAGCGGACACACATGCCGGCTTTTGCCGGCATTCTGACAGCTCGTATAGATCGAGAGATATCTCTCTCAAGCTATACTGGCTTTTTTTTTTTCTTTCATGAATAGATACATAATGTGTCTATTCCTATAATGTATCTATTCCTGAAAGAAGAATGTTTGTTTGCTGATCGTTGTTGCAACAATCAGAAAACCTTTAGTGACAGCTGAATCCTGAACTGCTGCAGGATCAGTGTCACTAACTTATTATCGGCTGTTCTGAAGTTTGAAGCAGGCTGATAATAACCAAAAATGTATTAATTTATCAAGCAGTAACAGTGAGATTAATTCACAAAAATTAATTCATTAAAAAAAAGTGAAAAGTGTAAAAAAAAAAAAAAATTGTGAAAAGTGTAAAAAAAAAAATGTGTAAAAAATAAAATAAGGGACAAATAAATGTATTTATTGCATTTTTTTTTAGCTGTGCTGGTTTTGTAAAAAAAATACTACAAATCAAAACTGGGAAAAAAGTGTTTTTTTAAACGTTTTTTTCTCTTTTTTTATATTTTATTTGTCCTAAGTGAGGCGTTAGACACACATATGTGATATAAATATGTAGCCCTATCTGTCCTCTAAAAAACAATATATAATATGTGTGGGTGCACTTTGTAAGAAAGTATATTACTGACGTGGAAGAATCACACAGCAAAAATGTCAAAAGTGTGTCAGTCATTTACGAACAGAAACTAAAAACAAGCTCAGTCATGAAGGGGTTAAAGAAATAAAACATGAAGAAATGCGCATGTATTACAGAGATGTACTGCATACTTTTGTCCTCATACACTTTGTTGACAATTACTTATATTTTGTTATAGAACTGAAATATTCAGTGATATGCAGTTTGCTTTGGAGCGACTCGATTCCTGGAAATGGATAAAGACATTCATCCAGCTGTCTAACATAGTTAGGAGCCATGTCATAAACCTGTTAAACATTCGAAAAGGTAATGGTTTAGCTAGTAACTTGATGCCTGATTTATCACAGTTAACCATTACATGTACCTTGAGTGATATTTTCAAATATGTTCTGCCTGTGGTTCTCCTAATTCACTCCTCTTATCTGCCATAAATAGCAAAAAGTGGCAAGCAAACAAACAAACAAAAAAAATGGTAACCACATAATTCAATTAATTACTAGCTTTTTAAAGTAAGATGCACACGGGGAGCGCATTTCACACAACAATACAATACAAAATTACCCAGCCCACATGCCAGCTAGTCCTAAAAAAAACCCCAAAAGTAAAACCAATGTTTTTAACGTAAATTGTTGAAACTGTAGATTTTTTCCACCTGGCTTTCATTGTATTGCACTTGTATGTTATGGTTCTGGGCTTTCATATGGTCACCTTTTTGCAAGGAAAATCATATAAAATACTGTTTACCCACATATATTTTGTATCAAATGGATTATTATGTGATTTTTTTTTTGTGAATTTTTTTTGTTTATATTGGTTGGAGCCATTGAGTGCCTCAGAGTGATTAACCCAAAAACTACAAATAAAAAATCAACAGTGATGCTGGCATTTGATCATACCATTCAGTTTGGGCACCTTTGAATCTGGAACTGAAACAAAAGTTTCTAACAAACTTACAACCATTTAAAGTGATTTATAGTTCATTACTAACTTTTTAAAGTAAGTTGCACATGAACAGGACATTTCAGAGAACAATACCATACAAAAGTTTCACAGCACACTTATCAGCTGGTCTAAAAACAAAACTAAACTACAATTACAATTAATGGCAAAAACAGGGGTTTTAGTTGCATACATGTGCAGTGTGGCTTTTTTTTTGCTGACTAGCTGATAAGTGTTGTAGAAAAACTTTGTATTGTATTGTTCTAGGTTTTCACGTGGTCACCTTTTGTTAAGGAAAATTATATTAAATACTGTTTCTTCATAGTCCATTGAGGGATATAGAAATGTGATCCTTTGTACACATTTGGGTTTTATGCTGCCACATACAGGAGGTTTGGACACTCGGAAACAGGATAAAGCCAGCCCCCATATAATTCCGCCTCTAACCATCATGCCTGAGTTTTTTTTCTAGTGTATATTGTAAAGCGCTGCACAAACTGTTGGTGCTATATAAATCCTGTATAATAATAATACTAGGAGCACAGATGCTTTTTCCTATCAGCTCCACTAAGAAAAACCATAACTGCGATTATGCCTTTTTCTTTAATTTTTTTTCTTCATTTAGGGCACTGTTGATATTTATTCTTCAGTAACTTCAATCAGTTTCTTCAGAAATGCTGTTTGAGCTCATCTCTACACAGCAGCTTTTGAGATAAATGTATCCTCAGCAACAGTTTTAATGGAACCTGCGGGCATGCCTGGAATGTGATCTTCAAGCAATAAGCTCTACATTGTGGTGCTTTTCAGACCTTTGTGTACTGTGTTTGTTAGCTGCAGAACGCTCTCCAGGTTCAGAGCTGTGACACAGCCTTCAAATGTGATCTTCTCACTGAAGGCGTACCTAGTGAGTTAGGCCGGTCATTGAAGCACTGGAAGATGCCTCACAATTGGTACCATTGGGTGCCATTTTTAACATTTCCCGCTCCCACTATCTTCATCGCAGTAAGGCTGAGAGATTCGGCACAAAGACTCACTGAGAACAGTCCTGCTATTGTGGGTGACCTCAGCCCAAACTTCCCTAATGGTTCCAGGGGAATTTTTTTCTAGTATCCCCAAATGGATCTAATGACTGTAATCTGGAACCGCGGGACCCCTATCTTTTATAGAGTCTTCATTGGTGGAGTCTTTCAGCAACGCCCTGTAAGACCGATGTTTCTTCTACGCTCACTGGAGACTTACTAACTGTTTGTGCCCAGCTACTGGATCATTTTGTCCATAGGGATTTTAGGTGTGCTCCAGCGCCAACTCCAGCAGTGTCTGCCCCCCCTCTTGTGACATTGAGCCGGACCATTGTCATTTCTGATTCAGAATCCCAACAGTCAAGAGAGGCTCTTTTTTAGGTGACTGCAGTCCCCTGCAGTTGACTCTTAAACCTTGTATACCTTACTGATGCAGTGAATATCACTCTGCACATGGATGATCAGCCTGCTGTTATAGGCCATGGGTCATTTAGCGTGCTGTAAAGGAAAAAGGTGAGGACGGAATGACATGCAGCCTGAATCGAGGATCGGTGGTTGTAGTGATGCTGTGCCTCGAGGGGACGTCTATAATGGTTCCTGTGATCCAACTTGTTGTAGTGGGGTTCAGGATAGATCGTGTAGTGGACGGGCAGTGTAGATCTCAGTGGCCGGAGAGAGTGAAAGCAGTACGGGATGCCGCTGTTAGTGTCCTGGCTGAGTCACTGAACTGTCGGTCCGTGAAGGGGGTTGTCAGCACTAGATTAAAACAGTACCCGGACTGTGTAAGGTCAAACTTTGTGACCTGCATAGGACTGATGTCTGTACAAATGTATAGGGCACTCTGGCCATGTGTGTAGGATGATGATGGCCAAGAAACAACTGATTCATCCTCCCTTCAAGAGACGTATCTTTGGCCCGGTTCTTGAATCTGTCATTAACATTGCCTCAGGAGGCCGCAGTATAACCCTACCAGGGTACAGCAGAAATATGAAGAGGTCGAAAAAGCCGCATTCTTCTACCTCTTCTGCCTTAGCTATGCATTTTTGCAGATCCTATGAGCCTATCTCCAGACTGTGGGTCCAAAAGCCAGAAATCTGCTAATGCCTCTGGAAAGCTTTCAGCAAGTGGGGGAACTGTTTGAACAACTGGATTGGGTCTCTTTGGTGTTGAATACTCATGCCTCCCTAATTAAAGAACTTCCTAAATGCTCTCTCTCCGTCAGCAACAGAAAGTGGAATAGTGTTGAAAATTCTGAGAGCAACACATACTTCTCCAAATATTCCTTCAAGTTGTAACATATATGGAATTGAGCAAATTAAGAAGAGCCAAGTCATTTGAAAATGTGGCATCATAAATCTTGCGAAGACGTTGAAGTTCACCCACTAGACAATTAGTAAGATTTTTAGAGTAGTAACATACCAGATTTTCTGTGAATTTTACCAATTCTTCATCTGAAAGAGTTCTTAGTTTCAAAATTGGAGCAAACAGGCAGCATACCTTCTCCATGGATAGAAATGGTTCAATTCACTAATAACAGAATCAAGTGCCAGAAAGAAAACATTGACCGTTTCCGCTCCTTCCGGTTCTATACATACGCCTGACTGATGCTTTCTTGGCCTAATTATGCGCCTTGGTCCTTTCAGGATCTTTGGTATTTTAAATTCATCAGCCCCAGTTTAGCTTCAGAAAGTAGATCTGTATACCTGCTGCGGTGTGTCTGCATTTCCAGAGAAAAGGACTTAATATTTTCTGCCCCTGTTTCCAGTGAAACTGATCTGGCTAGGAAAATCTTATTTCTCTCTTCAAAACTCTGTAGAACTTTAAACGAAAGTGTTGCCAGTATGATCGCCTTAAAAGATTAAAAAAAATAATCTTTCAGACCCACTGCTTCAGAATGAGCCTCACTTAAAAGTCTTCCAGATGAAATTACTTTTTCTAATGCTTCAATGATGCCTGGAAGCTTTCAAACAACTGGTTTCTACCCTAGCACTCCACCTGGTGTCACTCAAGGCATGCAGTGAACTTCAAATTTCATCGTTCAGAATTTTCCACCTTTCTGGACTTCCACTAAAAAGACGATTGACACATCCAAAAAAATGTGATCACGTCAGGGCAGCAAGATGCAGCATGTACACCAACAAGGTTCAAAGAATGGGAAGCACAAGAAGAAAACACAGCTTTTGGATACAGTACTTCTTTTGTATGTGAGCTCTAACTCCGTTGTTCTTTCCAGACATATTTGCACCATTATCAAATCCTTGAGCTCTGCAATCAGTAAGATTAATTCCATATTCTGATAGTGTCAATAACAGCTTTTCTGCTATCTCTTCACCGGTCTTTTGGGTAAAATAAATAAACCTTTCTTGAATAATCCAATTTTCAGTTACTGGATCTATATGCAAATACCATAGAACAATTACATTTTGTTTATGTATGTGAAACATCTGGGGTGGCATCACATATCATGGAGAAATAGATTGCCTTCTCCCTTTCAGACAGAATGGTGTCCAGAACATGTTTCCCACATAGATTTATGAACTAATTTTGTGTCGCCCAAGATAGATAATGAGCATGAAGTTTTCTTCCACTCTCTTCAGTCTTTCCAGATGTTCCCGTAGCAATGGATCATAATGTGCTATCAATTCTAGTACACCAAGAACATTTCCATTGTGCAAGTCTCCAACTCTTTGAGAGCTTCCCCGAAATGCCAATTTGCTTGATTCTAGAAATAAAGTAACGTCCAGTAGTCTTTCTAACAAAGCAGCACCGTGGGTTTCACCATCCAAACTCTTTTGCAATTGGAAGTCCAAAGCATGGCCTGCAATGGACATTTTAACCACTTGCTGACCAGTGTGTTTACACCCCCTTCCTGTCCAGGCCATTTTTCAGTCTTCAGAGCTGTGGTACTTTGACTGACATTTATTCTGTCATGCAACGCTGTACTGAAATTATTTTTACACTATTTTTTGGGGGGACACACAGATTTCTTTTGGTGGTATATAATTTATTTTTTACCATACAATAATACCTTGGTTTATGAGCATAATTCGTTCCAGAAGCATGCTTGTAATCCAAAGCACCTGTATATCAAAGCAAATTTCCCCATAGGAAATAATGTAAATTCAGATGGTTCGTTCACACAACCCAAAAATATTCATATAAAAATGATTACAATACAATACAGTAATATAATATAATACTGTACAAAATATAAAGAAAAATGAACCAATTTCCGGTTACCTTCGTGGCCAGGGTGAGGGGGACAAGAGAGAGGAAGATTATTGTGTTGGACGACTTCACTATCACTAACGGAATCACTGCTATCTCTTGGCTCAATGGAATCTTTTTCATTTCGTGAAACCTTAACAAGGAATCTATCCAATGTGACATTGCATTGTCCTTAAACAGACTCATCGCTACAGCCTTATTCTGGTGGTGCTTTTCTACAAAATTTTGCTTGTATATCAAGGCAAATTTTTTCAGAAATGTTTGCTTGTCTTGCAAAACGCTCTCAAACCAAGTTACTTGTAAACCAAGGTATTACTGTATAGCAAAAAACGTACCGAAAATTAAAAAAAATGTTTTTTCCATACTTTGTTATGAAACATTTATTACTACTCCTTTTTTGGTAAGGAGGGGCAAAACGCGTAGACGCAGTTTGTTGCTGGTAGCATGCCAGACTGGATGGCCATAATACTCCCCATGCGTGGGTGAAATATTGCAATGAACAACGGACCATCAATACTCGGATATACCGCTAAAACTTAAACTCAACCAGGAGTGACTGCAGCAAGGAATACAACCTCTTTTGATAAGCGGACAAAATGTGATCACATCCGCAAAGATCTAAGGACATCCTGGATACAACAGCTCATGTGAGTAAAGATCCATTAGAAACATACAGAGATCTCTGTTACACCTCTCTTACCACATGTAAAGTGTTTGATGTACCACTTGTGAATGATACAATTGTCAGAAAGACACATCTAAAGGACATGATGATTGGTATAATTACATTGTCTTACTGTGACTAAAATCACACACAAAAGAAACTGCATGGATCAATTCCAAATTTCAAAGCATGACTTAAACATCTCAAGTGAAGGCTGCAGTTGCGACTTTGTATGAACTACATCATTCATTATACCTACCATCAGTATTCTTCAACTAGTCCTGTTCCAATATAATTTTTTCACGCTTTACTATTGTTGCATTATACCCACAAGATCTGAGTTGATTCCAATATATTTTTCATGGTGCGGATATACGGAGTCCCATTGTGTTTCTGCATAGGAATAATGATTGAATTCATGTGAATCATCCATGGCTACCACTTTTATAATTATGTTTGTCCCTCAAGTCTGCAGATGATATATGTATTTTAAATCTTACTGGTTACAGACGGTGATTTCCTTGTAAAATTCTCTGTAGAACCCATATATTTTTGTATAATAAACATTTTGATATTTACCTTGCATGTCCCGTTCCGTAGAGTGACCTCTTGGTTTGGCTAACCTTTTTAGCCAATCCCCCCAGTTCTTTGATATGCAGTACGGTCATGGACACGATAGACAGGCCTATTATATCCCTACAGGAGTGGTGTGCTTTATAGTTCGGATCCCCAGGAGAGAACCCCCTGTTTTGTAATGTGTACATTGCTTGCCGTGATTGGCTCAGCGCGGTATACTGTATGTAGCCAAAGCAGTATTACCGCACATCCAGCAGGCTGACAGATTAGGGACGTTCGTTTTGGGCCAGCTTGGCCCAAACAAACTAAAGGTTCACATTGTATACCCCGCGTATAAGATTTACATTGTCTTACTGTGACTAAAATCACACACAAAAGAAACTGCATGGATCAATTCCAAATTTCAAAGCATGACTTAAACATCTCAAGTGAAGGCTGCAGTTGCGACTTTGTATGAACTACATCATTCATTATACCTACCATCAGTATTCTTCAACTAGTCCTGTTCCAATATAATTTTTTCACGCTTTACTATTGTTGCATTATACCCACAAGATCTGAGTTGATTCCAATATATTTTTCATGGTGCGGATATACGGAGTCCCATTGTGTTTCTGCATAGGAATAATGATTGAATTCATGTGAATCATCCATGGCTACCACTTTTATAATTATGTTTGTCCCTCAAGTCTGCAGATGATATATGTATTTTAAATCTTACTGGTTACAGACGGTGATTTCCTTGTAAAATTCTCTGTAGAACCCATATATTTTTGTATAATAAACATTTTGATATTTACCTTGCATGTCCCGTTCCGTAGAGTGACCTCTTGGTTTGGCTAACCTTTTTAGCCAATCCCCCCAGTTCTTTGATATGCAGTACGGTCATGGACACGATAGACAGGCCTATTATATCCCTACAGGAGTGGTGTGCTTTATAGTTCGGATCCCCAGGAGAGAACCCCCTGTTTTGTAATGTGTACATTGCTTGCCGTGATTGGCTCAGCGCGGTATACTGTATGTAGCCAAAGCAGTATTACCGCACATCCAGCAGGCTGACAGATTAGGGACGTTCGTTTTGGGCCAGCTTGGCCCAAACAAACTAAAGGTTCACATTGTATACCCCGCGTATAAGACGACCCCCGATTTTCGGGAGATGTTTTTAAGTATAAAATGTCGTCTTATACGACAGCAAATACGGTAAATGGACTTGAGCATTCAAAGTGTATACCTACCAGGCTGCTTGTGGGTCATCTCATATGACCCTGAGGGTAATAGGTCTATGCTGGTTAAAAGTTTTTTCTGCAATGCTGATACAGAATATTGTTCCTTCTGAAAATGGCATAAATAATTTGATGTAAAATTTGGCATAGATCACTAAAACTTTGTGAATCTTCATCTTTAGCAACTTTAACAAATCTCTTTTAAAGTGACACTAAACTTAGGAGTTAAATATTAAAAATGCATTGAAGTAGCTTACCTATTAACAAAAATGAAAATATTGTGGGTATCACTCAGATGTAGATCCTTAAATTATCTCTGAATTCGTGCTAACCCTGCCCTTCCTTCTGGAGGGTGGCTACTTTTGTTCCCCATGGTCACTGTGTGTGTTGTAAAGTAGCCACCACTCCAAGCTCACTCCCAAGATGGACAATCTCACAGTTAGTTAGCTAATTTGTATTGAAGTTATAGTCTTATCACCACTGTATTTGTCAATTGTTTTGCTGTTCTATACCTTTGACCATTAAACTATTTGATTTTAACTCTGTTTCTTTATGTAGGATTTGAGGCCAGGTGTCAGTGTTTGATAACCTTTTGAACTAATTGTAGTATCAGCCAGATCGCATTAATGGGCGAGACCAGATTGCAAAAACTAAATTTAGAATAGGTAACTTTTAAACCAAATTTCATGCAGTCTAAAATTGTTCTTTCCCTATGAATGTATTTGAAATTTCTGTGTACATCATAAGACAAGCTCTATGATGCAGAAAATATAATTTAAAGTATTAAACTCTCCAACTTTTTTAAAATAATGAATCCAGATCAAACAAATACACATCACCCAGCAAAGTATATAATTACATTTTGCCCAAGCACTTGCAGTCATCATGTTTACGAACAGCTAGCTCCAACTCTTTCAACTTGGCTTCCCTGAACTTCCTGTCTAATATAGGATCACAAGGGAGAGCAGAGTCTCCACAAGCTATGTATCTACCAGCTTGTAGGAGGGAGGAATGTGAAGCAGGGAGCAGGGGCATTGCTTGCCTTATATGTTTTCAATATATGCAGCGCCAACGAAAAATGGTGGATAAATTGAGTGAATGTGGTTAAGACAATATACCGCAAACAATAAACAATAAATGATGTACTGAAATAGTGTTAATCCGTGAATCAATCAAACTTAATAAAAATGTGGAAATATACAACAAATGTACATTTATACATCAAATAAATTGAAAAAGTTTTTTAAGACAAGTGCTGTGTACTTCTTTTTTCAAACACCATGGGTGCAATAAGGTGTTCCAAGTGTGGAAAGTTTATAAATTCAAAGAAACAGAAAAATGTTCCGTGATAATTGTTGGGGATGCGGGCTAATGCCGTACGTCTCCCCTCGGGGTGTGTACTCACCACAATGTAGTGGCTGTAGTAAGCAGCCTGAAACGCTTTGAAGGAAACAGATTTTCCCGGAGCCGTGACGTCCTCGCCGTAACTCTCAACGGTCCCCAGCCAGTAGACGGTTTGTCTCCAAAATCATATAAGAAAAGAGCCTCTCATTGCGTAGCAATTTCAAAAAGGATTTTATTTAAATCAAGTAAAAGCAGGACAACGAAATCCAAAAAAAATTCAGATCAGCAGACAGGATACTCTGTAAACTCCTGTGTCTGGTGTAGCATAAAGTTAGGCCCGGGCCTAACAATCATTTATTGTTTATTGGCCCGGGCCTAACAATCATTTATTGTTTATTGTTTGCGGTATATTGTCTTAACCACATTCACTCAATTTATCCACCATTTTTCGTTGGCGCTGCATATATTGAAAACATATACGATTTGACCTTTGTTTTTCCTTATTGCCGCAGCCTTCTTATTTAATCACTTAGTTTAGTTTAAGACAGAGCACTTTTGTTTCACCCATCCAGCGCAGAATCAATAAACACATATTCATTGCTTGCCTTGCTGGGCATGTGTGTTTGGGGAGACACACACAGCTTACTAGCACACACAAGGGTGGCTCCATAGTACCCTGCAAAGAAAGGTGCCACTCTAAAACAGGATATCATGGTCAGTGCTCAGGGTACCAGCTGATTCTGCAGAAACAAAAACTTTTAAACAAGAAGCGGCACCCTTTGTTAGTGACTTAATCAGCATTCAAAATAGCATAAAGGAGAACTATGGGGTTAGGGGTTTTCCCCATAGTTCTCCTTAGGGTAACGGGAGGACACAAGCTAGCGTCCTCCCGTCACCCTAAGCTCAGTATACCGCGAGCTAAAGCTCGCAGTATACTGAAACGACGCAGCTGAAGCGTATCTCGACAATTATGTCTGGATCCGCCCAGCTGCGTGAGTGACAGCTGGCTCTGCCTATCTAGAGGCAGAGCCAGCTGTACCCGCCCCCTCCCCCGTCCGTTCTGCCAGTCAGCGCTGGAGCAGCGGGGGGAATCCAGCCCCTCCCCTGTGACGGGAGAGAGCCGTGACAGGATCGAGAAGTGAGCGAGCGCCGGTATGTGTTCGCTCACTTCCCGATCTACTGAGCCGACCTGTGACAGTCTCATTGTCACAGGTCGGCTAGAACTATGAGGTGAGTGAAAAGCACTCACCTCATAGTTCTCCTTTAAAGAACCTTTTGACTTTAATGTCACATTAATCTTAGATAATAAACTCAAAATGGTACAAAACACTTAAGTGCTGGCACTTAATCAGACCCTTCAGTTCACACACATTTGAATCTGGAGCTAAAAAAAAGTGTCATATCTTCAAAATAACAACAAAGGCACCTTTAGAAATCTTTAGTAATGACTACAAACCAATGCTTCTTTTTTTAAAATAAAAGACTTGTCTAAAGCTTGTCTTTTTTTTCCCAATAAAGGATTTAACTCTTTAGTGAATGGGTAAGGGTACAAGTACTCATTCACAAGGGGGAGCCGCATCTGGGTGCCCCTTTATTAAAGGGGTACCTGAGGTGAATAACCAACCTCCACCCCCGCAACCAACGCACCATTGGCACGGGGACATGGTAATTTTCCAGGGGCGACCTTAAGGGTCTGGTATGACTTTTGGGGGGAACCCCACTTTTCTTTCTTTATTTTTTTTAAATGGGGTCCCTCCTAACATTCCTACCAGACCTAAAGGGTCTGGTATTGTTTGGGAGGGGAACCACATGCTTTTTATTTTCTTTATAAATGTCATTTTTTTCTTTACAAATGTAATTTTTGCTGCAGCGGGTTCTATACATCATACAGATATGCCACTTTACAGGCACGATATTTAAAGGAATTTTTACATTTTATTGTTTCACTTTATATGTTGTTAAAATCAATGCTCTTTTAAAAACAGACCTATTTAACCAGTTGACATCCGCGGTGTTAAACCCCCTTCCCATGCAGGCCATTTTTCAGTATTCAGCGCTGCGGTACTTTGACTGACATTTATTCCGTCATGCAACGCTGTACTGAAATGAATTTTATACCCTTTTATGGGGACAGATAGAGCTTTCTTTTGGTGGTATTTTTTTTACCACTGGGGTTTTTATTTTTTACTATCATATAAAATGATATAAAATATTGCTCATTTTTTGAGAGGGGCGAGCTAACACACACTAACACTCACCTTGATCTGGTCCTCTGCTATTCAGCTCTGCAATATTGGTGGGCACTGCTACCAGTGACCAGGTGCCACCCTGATGACATGGACGCTGGTCCTAGACTCTACCTGATAGTGTTCAGAAGCCATCAAGAAGTAAGTCTTTCAATCAGTGGGGAGGAAGATCATGGGACTAGATTAAGGTGAGTATTACTGCGTTCTAGCTCATCCCCTAGTAAAAATGTGGATGGGGTGGTTTCAATATTTTTTTACTGCTTTGAATTACGCTATAGCTATATTGGGTTAAGGATATTATTAAATATATTAAATCAGGGCTCAAAATTTCCACTCGTCTGCTCGCATTTGGCGAGTAAAAATAAAGTGTGGGCGATTGGAAATTTGGGTCTCCAAGTACCGGCCCACAGGCCAACTTCGGCTGACATGCGGGAGCAGCTCCACAGTCTGCATCTGTGTCAGATGCAGACCGCAGAGCAGCTCCCGTCAGCTCTGGCTTCCTTCGGCCGGAGCTCTGACAGTTCTGAGCTCCGGCCGAAAGAAAGGTTGTATTTGAGGAGGATCGATCCCTGGATACCTGGGGATGATTAGTGAGGGTAAGGGGGGAGGGAGTATATTATATTATTATTTTATGCACGACTTTCGTTATGCGATGGTTGTAAGGTCATTAAAATCTCGTACGATCTGCCCATCTTGGACAGGCAGATCATACTTGCGGTCATCGTAAGCCCTCCCCACTGAGGGGAGGGCTTCCAATGATTGCAGTGCTGAGCGGGCAGCATGCGGCATTCGTCTTCCGACCAACCTGCCAAAAATCGTACGATTTTCGGCAGGTTTTCCAGCATGCTCGGAAGACAAGTCGTACGCCCTTACAGTAGAAGCGGTCGCACGCTGCCCATACACCTGCCGATTATCATACGATCACCCGCGATTATTGTACGGTAATCGGGAGGTGTATGGACACCTTTAGTGTAAGTGTAAATTAGGCCCCATTCACACCTACGTTATATTTCAGGTGTGATTAGAGATTCCTGTGTCAGGAACTTGTGTTTTCCTGCAGCAGGAATCCCTAATCTGCCGTTTACAAGCGGCAACTATCATAAAATAAGAATTATCATAAGATTATTTAAGAGGGTGTGTTTAGGGGCAAAGTTGAGGCCGGGGCAGGTTAAGGGTTAGGTGGGGCAACTGGTGGCTAGTAACTCTTAAGGCCTGGCTAGTAGCTCAGGACTTGACATTTTGAGCCCTGTATTAAATTATAGATGTTATTGAATATTGCCTTGTTGAAAGCTGAATTTGCAAATAAAGAATCATGCTGGAATAAGGGTAGTGGGGAGAGACTTGTAGGGTTGAGGATGGTTTTTTTCCACTTGTGCCCTTTTGTTCACTTTTTTTGTATATTCATACTGAGGCATTACTTACTTAGATGCCATTTACAAATCAAATGGCTTCTAGTCTTCATTTAATTGCACTAGCAAAATAGCGCAAAAAAAGTAAGTGCTAGCACCTGTGGCAACTAAACAAAATTCATCTTGTACTGGTCTGACTTCATTAAAGTGAATTCTAGGTTAAAGTTATACATTTACTGAAAATTGTTCCTTGTACTTTTTATTTCAAACAAACCCACGGTGGAGGAACAAAGCATAAGCTAAAAACGAAGAACATCCACAGAAAAGGACATGCTTTAATATAACTACAGTATATTTGTTATTAAAGTGTGGGGAAAAAATGATGGAAGGGCTAAATGTGTGTTGTAGAAGAGAATTTTTAGGTAGATACAATCAGGCTAATTTAATAAAGGAGTTAAGAATCTTCATAATAATTATGTTTGTATTCATTTCAGTTGTCCAATCATGTGAAAAGCAAATTCCTGTTTACTTATTTCAATTGCACAATTGATTGGATTAATTGGAGAGAATATTATCTTCTTTACTATATCAGCCTCATTATAACTTGTTTTTGTAAATATATGTATTAAATAATGTACATATATTTCTTAATTTATTTGCTGGCTGGATGAACACATGTGCATGCTAACTGTTGTTTTCACTTTACATTTCGAGAGTCAACATTATCATTAATATATGTCTTTCTTTTTTAGAGACTTTAAAATATCTTCAAGTAGTAGCTCAGCTTCTGAAAACTGGAGCTATGGATCAATCACAAGTAAATTACATTGTTAGTCAAATAACACAGGTGAGATATTTTCAAAAGGAAGGCAGACTCCTATGTTACTTGATTTTTCTTTTTCCTTCTGGCTGCACTTAAAATTCTTTTGGTGAGATGGATTTTTATTTTGTAAGTTGTCTGTTTTTGAACAGAGACCTACTGAATACAAAACATGACGTCTATGATACTTTGGTAGTGACTTGAAGATCATTTAAAAATAGAGTATTAGGAAATATATAACATTTAGAAATGACACCTGGTACAAAAAATTAATCAATGTACCAAATATGTCTCTATAAACACAAAAAGGATGTATGTTCACTAACATTACATATAATCACACTGATGCTGACTTGCCTTTTATTAGGTGTGTTCTACATTTACTAGGAAAAGGATATATAGAATCCAAAACAGGACAAAAATGGTAGCAAATGACCACACCACTAACAGAGCATACAAAGCATACAAACAAACATACAAACATCCCTATCACTATTATCTCTGCAAGGTGGGCCTCTGAGTTTTCCTAGTGTTGCACAGGGTTAGGGTTGTCCTGAGGCCTACGGCCTCCTTTCTCTCTAACATGGTTTCCTCTTTCCCTTTCAATTAGAACATTATTCGTATCTCCTTCTGTGCTGCCCTGAAACATTCAAAGGAAATTTCTTTTTACTGCCTGGATGTGGTATGCACTGTTCAGGTTTACCTCTACGTCACCTCAAATGTGGTATACTTAGATGGTTTGATTAACTGTTTTGCTGATAGAGTGTGACACAAAAAACTATTTTATTCTCCAGCGTATTTGCTTTCAAAAGATATATAATTTTGGGACTCTAAGCAATTTGCAGGTCTAAAATTTGCGTTTTAATGTGTGCAAAATAGCTTTGACAGCAAAAGGGTTATGCTGCCCTCTGAGCCCACCAAAGCTTTTTCTTGCCTGTGGTTCCTTGAGGAAAATAATGTTTGTTTGCTGTGTTGCTCACTAATCAGGCAGTTGGACTGCTTGGGCACAGAACAGAGTTAAGACTAAAGATCCTTTGTCGGGTACTGTACAACTAAGAAAAGAGGATTTTTGAATTACCTGTAAAGAAAATGTCTTAGAGTACATGACACAGAATCCCCCACCCCCTCTGTTTTTTATGATTTCCCTTTTTATTGCAACCAAACTGAGGCTTGCTGGGAGAGTGGAGGGGTCATATAGCAACTGTCCCTGTAGCTCTTATTTTTGTTGAAAGATGTTGTTAAAGCTCACGAGAGAGAGAGTAACCCAGTTTAGGATGGAGCAGAGTAAATGGTGGTTATGCCTGAATTGAGTTGAAGTGATTTATTTCCATTAAAGTGCATCATTTACTTTAAATGGGCAATGATGTTGTTTGATTATATAGAGTAATTTAGTTGGGGTAAAATGGAGTTGAAGCAATCTCTTTCCATCTGGAGTAATTTCAGGTATAATTGCTGTGATACATAGGATACGGCCACTTTGGGAGAATCTCTCTGAAGTAGTGAGTCATGCACATAATATATATTTTCTAGCCATTCATATGATTAATATGTGGCAATAGCTAAAGAAAGATACATTTCATTAATGTGATAAACAACTGCAGAGCTGTGTACATTCAAAGTGGATGCAGGCTGTCCGAATCTTTAGGCCCCTTTCAGATGGGCGGTCTGATCAGGTTTGCCTGTCAGTTTTTCCGGTGGATCTGATCGGAAGCCCAATGTTAGTCTATTGGCAGCTTTGTCCATTTACTGTCCAAGTCTGGAAAACCAAAACGAATTCTGTTTTGTTGGTCCAGATCGTGATAGATCAGGGGAAACCTGATGTAAACAGAGATATTGGTGTATAACTCCCCATAGACCTAACATGGGTCTGGTAAGTTCAATGTTTTCTCCATTGTAAGATGGAGGAAAAAAGTGGATGGACACTGATGTCACAACAGTAACATCCATTCTATACTGCTCAGATCAGCAGGAGATCTGTGCACAAATTCCCTGCTGATCAAAACCGGCAGGTGCTTGTGTGAAAGGGGCCTAATGTTGCTGTCAAATAACTGCTGAAAAACTAATGGCAGAAATTTAGCCCTGCATTATGGAAATATTTATTGTAGGATGCTTCTTAAGGTATAGTCTTTGTAATAATGCCTGTTTATAGTCTGGTTTTTAACTTATTTGCATATTTGGTGTATGGTGACTCTGTCAGTCAAAACGGATAGCTGATCTGTCTCAAATTGCGGACCTCAACTGACTGATGTTTCCTGATGCAAACTGATGGTCCTTATTTTTCATCCACACTCTCATAGAGAAGCATCTGCAAACGGTGGGTTCGAAACCTGACAACCATGTGAAAGGGGCCTATGGCAATTCGGATGAAAACTGATGACCATCATTTTACATCAGGAAACATCAATGTTAGTTGAGGTCCACAATTTGAGATGTATTAGCTCTCAGTTTTGACTGACCGGGACTGATGTAACCTGATGTAACCTGATGTAACCTGATGTAAACTGATGTAAACTGATGATCAGTATACATCAGTTCAGGTTACGTCCGTTTAGTGGGGCTGATGTCGTAATACAGCATTGCAAACTCAATGCATGCTGGGGGAAAGCAAAGAATCATGGGCATTTACCATACTATAATAACATAAAGTCCAAAACAGACATGTAAAAAAATGGATGTAAACTGAACATTTTAACGGATGTGCAAAGCGATGTAAACTGATTCAGTTTTCATCAGTATTTCTGTATCCATAAACCTTGACTGAACTGAGGATGCCCTGTGATAGGGGCCTAACAAAAAAGTATTTATCTGTATACTTGCTCCAGGTCAGTGATTTAAGGCAACACATCTATAGTATCAGCCTATCAGCTGCCATTTCCAGGTAGTGATGTAACTTACTTAAATTGTTACATTCTTTCTAGTGCCAAAATTGAGTAAAATTAGCTAAGTTTTATAAATTGTGTCTATATTTCAAAATCTTACTTTTCCTTGTTTTTCTATTTTTAGAGGCTTTTCAATATGAATCATAGCTCATGTGAAGATTTAGTTGAATTTTTAAAGATTACTTTTCAACTTCAAGATGTTTCATTTCCAAATGATACTAGATTGCTGCTGTGCTCGTATTATGAATCATTTCGCCTAGCAAATATAAGAAATGAATCGGATAATATTTCAGAGATTGTAAGTATATCATTTATGTTTACCTTTAAAATCACATATAGTAATTGTTTATATTTTCTTCTTTGCTGTATAATCTGCTTAGCACATATGCACTGATATTTAAAAGCCAACAGGTTTTATCCATGAAGATAAGTAAATTGCATGTAAAATTGGCCTATTTGTAAAAAGATTTTACATTTTTTTTACAGCTTATTTAGGGTAATTAGGAGAATAGACTCTTCTACAGCAGGGTATCAGATGAAGGACAAGAATGGAGAGAACAGAAATCCGGGAGAGATCCGTCGAAGTGTAGTTTTATCAAAGTACAGACTGAATTCTGTACATTGGGTGAAATATTGTCGCTCACATTGGTTGGGTTGCGTGATCTCTATGGAAAGGGATCTCAGCAAACCATATTGAAAAGCTTGCCAGGAATAAGTGTCCCTGCGCAGGTTAGAAGTCGCCCTGGACCAATCCCGTCCCCGATGTTGAAGGTGTTTGGGATTAGCATCAAAATATAGTGATCATAATAGATAAACGTAAAAAACAGGTCATAGATTTAGGTTTAGGTCCCCCTAGAGGATAAAACCATCAAAACTGGAAAAAACTATTTTGAAAAGATATAATAATCATAAAAATAATGGGGTGAGCATATGTTTGTCTAAAAAGTCATCTAGAGGTATTAAAAAATGTACAATGAATTTACATCTGCAAATATATAGTATGTATACTGTATATACATGTACATGCACACATAAACACTGTATATATATATATATATATATACACACACACACATATACATACATATACACACATATACACACATATACACACACACACACACACACACACATATGTCTCTGCATGTGGAAAGATATATACGGACTGGCGTATGCATGTACAAAAGTGCATGCACATACACAAATATTACCTGTATTAGTTTGCTATTGTATTTTATAGGTCACTTGAGAAAAAATATATGTGCTTGGCAGACAAATAGGTGGAATAGTTATACACATTGAGAATATTTGTGGGCATAATTGGAAGAAATGGACATATTTACCTTACAAAAAAGTTGTTGTGACTTCCAGTCTGTGTAAAATGTAATGGTGTTTTTGACTGCCTTAAAAAGGGGAAATTACCTCATATTATATTTTCTGTAAGTCTACTGCACATGCCCTGTGTAGTTAATGTGTGTTTCAACTTTGCGCATGAGCTGCTGTTAGAGTTTGAGAATGAAAATATACATTGCACATATTTGTGCGCTACTGGATATGATAAGTTCAATCTAGAAACGTAAAAAATAAATAAATCCATAAATCCATGAATACATACATATCTACATTTATATGGATGATATGAGAATAGGTGGGACTTTCATGTTGGGATATTTGAAACTGGATAAAAAGTGTATGTGGATTTTAGTACCGTAAAGGAAGGGACTGTTCTTCTGTGATTTCTATAAATGAATCTAGTCCACTGGAGAAGAGCATTTTTAAAATGAAAATCCAAAACGCTTCTCTAGATTTCAGTCTATTAAATCTGTCATACCGGTCAGACTATTTGATCTGTTTAATTGGTGTGATCTTTAGTAGAGACTCATCTTTATTATGGAGGAAGGTGAAGTGCTTAATACCCTGTGATTGGTAAACCTTTTTTGATATTTCGTCTATGTGGACTTATTCTGTTACGTAGTTTTTGGGTTGTGCGCCCCACATATTGGAGTCCACAGGAGCACTCTAAAAGATATACTACATACTCTGTATCACAAGTCAGAAAGTTGTTTGTGTGTATCTCTCCTGTGTGGTGATGGGCCAAACACACCCCAGTATGGTTCGAATTCGAACTTTAGAACATGAAAGAAGTTTGAACTCGAACTGAATGAAAGTCTATGGGACCCGAACTTAAAAATCAATTGTCCCCTTTTTGAAGGCGTATATGCAAGTTATTGGCCATAAAAAGGGTATGGGGATTCGGGTACTGCCCTGGGGGACATATATGAATGCAAAAAACAGTTTAAAAAAAATAAAAATCTTAAAGGAGCAGTGATTTTAACATTGCTTAAAGTGAAACAATAAAATGAAAAATTCCTTTAAATATTGTGCCTGGGGGGTCCCCTTAAACCGCCTGTAAAGTGGCGCATCTGTACATGTATCATGTATAGAACCTGCTGCAGCAAAATGTGACATTTATAAAGGAAAAAAAAAAGTGTGTGGTTCCTCCCCCCAAACAATACCAGAGCCTTTAGATCAGGCAGGAATATTAGGAGGGACCCCATTAAAAAAATGTGTGGGGTTCCCCCTCAAAGACTTACCAGGCCCTTAAGGTCTGGTAGGAATTTTAGGGAACCCCACATCCAAAAATGGGGGAAATCATACCAGGCCACATGCCCTCGGCACTGGGAAGGTGCTTTTCCAGTGCCGATGGGGGCAAGAGCCTCTTCCCCACAAGCCCTGGGTGGTTAGTTGTGGGGGTGCGGGCAGGGGGGTTATTCACATGAGGGTGCCCCTTTAATAAAAGGGCACCCAGATGCGGCCCCCACACCCCCTTGAGAATAAGTAAAGGGTACTTATACCCCTACCCATTCACCATTCACCAAGTGTTAAAATACATTTAAATAAAAAGTCCAGACTTGTATTAAAAAATCTTGTAATTGAAATAAAAATGCAACAAAAGGCATTTGACATGTCCTTTATTGTTAAAAAAAATCACGACGTCCAGCATTGTCCTCGACTAAATAAAAAAATAAACAAGAAAACAATAAATAGAAATTATTCCAAAAAACCCTGACGCTCGCCGAACTCTCGCCGCAGAAAGGCATTCTGACAGCTGCCACCAAAATATAAACAACTGGGCGGAGCTAGCAATGACGGACAAATGTAAACACCACCAGCTCTGCCCAGTTGTTTCTATTTTGGTGGCAACTGTCAGAATGCCATTCTGCGGCTGGAGTTCGGTGTGAGGGGACAGGTCTGTGTTTAGCTGTGTGAGCCATGATTGGGCAAAGTCATCATGACTTTGCCCAATTATGGCTCTCACAGTTTTCTATGCTGTGGGTAAAGTCTTTCACCTGACCTGTGGTCAGGTGCATTGCTTTACCCAATCAGGGCTTCACAAGGCACTGTGCGGTGGGACAATAGCCCACTGACCGCCCTTCCAGTTCGTGTGTTCGCCGAGCACATGAACTGCAGATGTTCGAGTGCAACTATTGTTCGACTTGAACATCGAGACCATCCCTAGTACCCTGTTTCCCCAAAAATAAGACCTACCCCGAAAATAAGACCTAGTACTATTTTTGGGAATTGCTAAAATATAAGACCTACTGTCAGGATCCGGAGCACCCCCAGGTGGCGCTGGAGCCAGGTCCTGTAGTTCCTGTGCTCGCCTGCGGGTGTCTCCAGCAGCCAGGAACTGTCAGGAACCTGCAGCTCCAGTACTCACCTGCGGGTGTGCCCCGGGTGTGACTGATCATCCCATCACCTGGTGCTTCCTGGGAGGGTATTTAGGCCCTCCCTGCAGTCAGGAAGCGGGCTCAGTATTGCGTCGCCTGTACCTGACTGACTCCCCTGGCCTGTGCCTTGGAACCTGAACCATGCTACCTGAACCCTGCTTCCTATCATCCCTCCTGTCACCGACCGGGCTTGTTACCCGACCACTCTCCTTGTATCCTGTTCCTGTACCGCGCTGCCCTCCTGTCACCGACCCGGCTTGTTACCCGACCACTCTCCTTGTATCCTGTTCCTGTACCGCGCTGCCCTCCTGTCACCGACCCGGCTTGTTACCCGACCACTCTCCTTGAATCCTGTTCCTGTACCGCGCTGCCCTCCCGTTAACGACCCGGCTTATACCTGACCACTCTTCTTGTATCCTGAGGCCTGCCGTATATCTGCAGGCATATTACCCCTCCTTGTTGCTATTCCCCCTGGCTGCAGGTGTGTGTTTGTCCTAACAGTGGGTTTGTTACTTCACTGCTAAACCTGTGGGGGTTGAGGGGGTTTGTAGTTTTGTTGATGTGTAACAAATAAACTGTGTGCATAGAACCCTATCCTGTGTGGGCATATTAATTTGGTCATCCTGCGTGGATACCTACATGTGGTGTGAGGACGCCTGTGCATGGTACCCTGACACCTACCCCGAAAATAAGACCTAGTTGTGACCATTCCCAGGGCCGCTGGTGGCATAAGGGGGAACTTGAAGAGCCGCGGGAGAGGCAGGAGAGAATCGGCGTTGCCAACGAATCCAGCACTAGAGAAAGTGAGGCGGCAGCGGAGGAAGCAGTGCCGCATAAGCCGATGTTTCCTCTATAGCGCTGGCTCCTGTCACTGGCGGAGTGATACCAAATGCACTCCGCCTGTGAGGAAATAATAGTGAAAGTGCGTTTCGCTCATTCTGGACAGCGATTGGTTACTGAATTGCTCTTGGAAAGGTACCGCACCCCTGATTGCCCTAATCACCCTATTCTTAACTTTGCCATTTTGGGTTATTCAATTTGGATTTGCGTTAACTTTGGATTGTTGTACATTAAAAAAAATAAGACCTACCCCGAAAATAAGACCTAGTGTGTTTTTTGAGCCAAAAATAATATAAGACAGTGGCTTATTTTCGGGGAAACACGGTAGTGGGGCAGCATCGCTCTCTAACATGCACAATGCACATTAAAGGGTAAGTCAAACATCGGCAGTTTGTGTGTTCAGGGTGTTTGGCATGCTTTTTGCCCGCAGAGCGCTCCACAAGGTACTGCACACTGCACAATGCCTTGTGTAGCCCTGATTGGGTAAAGCAATGCATCTGACCACAGTTCAGGTGCAGGACTTTACCCAATCACGGCACAGTGCACTGTAAGAGCCATGATTGGGCACAGTAATGACTAGCTAGCTGTCACCGCTAGCTGTGCTCTATTGTTTATATTTTGCCAGCATCTGTGTCAGGAACCGGATCTGAACCCAGGGCCTCTGCTGTAGTTGGCAGTGGTTCTACCTGCTGAGCCACCTTAGAACTCTGAACTCCTTGCTCCTCCCTTGAACTTCCTATTTAAGCCATGCCTCTGCACTTCCTGTTTGCTAGATTATTGTGCTCCTGCCAATATCTTGCTTCTGTGCTCCTGTGATACAATCCGCTCATACTGCTACCCGTGTACCGTGTAGTTTGGCTGCTGATTCAACCAACTACTGTCATCGTCTTCCACTTCATACCAGATACCTTTGGCTACTGATCTTGGCTTGTTGTCTGACTACGCTTCTGCCTACTCCTGCACTACTACCGTCTGGTTGTTTGCCTGGATTACGTTGGCGGATACAATTTTTTTTTTTTTTACAATAAAGGACTTTTATTTTCAGGGTAGGTCTTATTTTTGGGGAAACAGGGTAGAGATCTCAAGGCTGCCTTTAGTCCATATTGATGGGATATGTTTGAATATCATGATGTTACATCTAATGTGACCCAATGGTAGGTCTTTTGCCATATGCATTAACTTTTTTACTCACTTTTTTTTTTTTTTAGAATTCAGTGGAGAAATCATTGGCAAAAGAATTCTCAAGATGGCAAGAAATACACCTATTACTTCAAGAGGAGATAAATTTCACTTACAACATAAGCTATATCCAATTGACAGACAATTTTCTACTACACAATATATCATCATTGTAAGTAGATTGAACCTAAAGGTTCACTTTTGGTTCAAAGTTGTGACAGGGTAGTTTAAGTATGAAGACATGGCATATCTTTTAAAATTTGCTTTATAAATATCTAATTTACAATATTGAAGGTTTTTGTGGCTACCTTTTGTATGTATCAACACATCAAATTCTATTAGTAGTGCATGTTGCTGAAGTGGAATTACTTGTAATTTATACATTTTGTTTGTATCGGTATGACACAAAAAAGTGCAGAAAAAAAGCCAAATCTGACACATTCCACGCAAAAACGCCGCAAATGGACTGGACAAAATTATTGGCAGCCTCAATTAATATTTAGTAGCACCTCCCTTGGAAAAAAATAACTAAAATCAAATTGTTTCCTGTAACCATCAAGGGGTTTCTTACACCTCTCTACAGGAATTTTGGACCACTCTTCTTTCGCCAACTGCTCCAGGTCTCTCAGATTGGAAGGGTTCCTTTCCCCAACTGCTGTTTTGAGATCTCTCCACAGGTCCTCTATAGGATTCAGATCTGGACCCATTGCTTGGCCCAGTACTCTCCAGCACTTTGTCTAAAACCATTTCTGGGTGCTTTTTGACGTGTCCTTTGGGTCACTGTCCTGCTGTAAGACCCATGACCTCTGACGGAGACCCAAATTTCATACACTGGGCCCTGCATTGCACTCCAGAATTCCTTGGTAGTCTTCAGATTTCATAATGCCATGCACACAGTCAAGACATCCAGTGCCTGAAGCAGCAAAGCAACCCCAAAACATCAGTGAACCTCCATCAGGTTAGGCAGTGCATTTTTTTCTTTAACCCCTTCATGACTGAGGCCTTTTTTTCATTTTTTGTACCCATGTTATATTCCACATTTTAGGCCTGAAAATTACTTAAAACCCCCCAACATTATATATTTTCTGAATGCCAAGACCCTATAGAATAAAATGGTGGTAGTTGCAAATTTTTATGTTGCGCAATATTAGCGCAACTCCTTATTAAACCCCAATATTTAGTGAAAAATTTAATTAAATGCCCCAAAACACAACAAAATACCCATTTTTTAAATGAAATACACAAGATGAGGTTACAACGAGTAAAACGATACCCAACATGCCCAGGTTACAAATTGCGTGCATCCGTAAAACGGCAAAAAACCCCAGTACCCCAAAAGTCCATAGAAGACGCTTT
The DNA here is from genome assembly GCF_000935625.1 of Nanorana parkeri. Lineage (NCBI taxonomy): Eukaryota > Metazoa > Chordata > Amphibia > Anura > Dicroglossidae > Nanorana > Nanorana parkeri. The sequence goes on along the minus strand of NW_017307406.1, from coordinate 206,458 downwards.
AAAAGCCCCCACAGGTCATCAATTTAGAGATACCCCAAAATACTCCTGCGAGACTCATCATGATCTAATCCACTGCTACTGACTTGTGTGTGTGTGTGTTCTCAGCACTCTCATCTCAACAACCAATTCCCAGTGTGAGCTCTCAGAGTGATCCACTATGCAATCATACTCTGTGTGAAGTCTGCATTATTCAAACCTGCTGCTTTCCTGTTTGCACTCTTTGCCTTATTATCCCTGCAAAGTTCCAACCTGCTGCTGCAGCCCTGTGTGTGCAATCTGTATTACCAGCGCTACAAAATCAAGCCTGCTGCTTCAGTCCAATGTTTAAGCCGGCATTTCCTTGCATCCATAACCCAGCCTGCTCAAAGCAAACTCCATGAATTCTGCAGGGATCAACCTTCCCAAAGAACTTACCGTGCTTCCAGTGAGGTTCCACACAACCTCAAGTATAATTTACTTATATGTGTGTATGACACATTAGCCTATTGATAGGATTTTCCTTGTGACCTTCATTGTAAAGACTATAATAATAGCTCTGTCATTTAACACTGAGAGACTGCTGCATTATGTAATATATTATATATGGATGACATAATACAAACCATGCGTTACCATTGCAAGATAGCAGCATCAAGGACACAGGACATTGAGAGAGTACTGTGCTACATCTGTATGAGTTAATACTGGTTCCTGCGAGTCTGTTATACCAAACTTGCGTAAGGTAACGCATGTCACTATCAGTTGAACATTATTCTACATGTGTTATGTTACTTGGCCTTCTTCCTCTAAGTAATTCTATATTACTACTCATACCATAGTTGAGTTTCCGTAATTCATTAAAATCCTTAACAGATATTACAGGGGTCCTGCTGGGTCTCCTACCATAGCGTCCCTTTTCACTCAGATGGCAACATATCGTGCAAGCTGACACAGTTGTACCCTGTGCCTGAATGTCAGCTTGAATTTGTCTGGAAGTTGATAAAGGGTCTTTATCCACCATCCCAACAATCCTTCGTTGCAATCTTTGATCAATTGTTCTCTTTCGTCCACGTCCAGGGAGATTAGCAACAGTGCCATGGGATGTAAACTTCTTGACAATGTTGCGCACAGTGGACACAGGAAGATTAAGATCTCTGGCGATGGACTTGTAACCTTGAGGATTGTCCATGTTTTTCCGCAATTTTTGTTCTCAAATCCTCAGACAAATCTTTGCTGTTCTTTCTCTTCTCCATGCTTCGTGTGGCACACAGAGAAACACAACAGAAAGGTTGGGTCAATTTTTCACCATTTTAACTGGTTGTCGGTGTGATTTCTATATTGTCAGCACCTGCTAATTGATACAGGTGAGTTTAATTACAGGACCATCACAAACTTGGAATGCAATTATTTCTTGCAATTTGGAGAAGGTGCCAATAATTTTGTCAAGTCCATCTTTGGAGTTTTGCATGGTATGTGTCAGATTTGGCTTTTTTTCTCCACTTTTTTGTGTCATATCAATACAAACCAAAGAAATAAACATGAAAATGCCTAAACATTTGTAATTGCAACAATTTTCGGCATGAAGTGGTGCATTGTCTGACAGAAATGCAGGGGTGCCAATATTTTTAGCTATGACATTATGACAGCTGGTATACAGGATACTGTCTTTGGACATAAGGAGGAAGGATGGTACTCCTGTGAAGTGGTAATATAGGAAGCCACATAAAGTAAGTGAACACAGTTGAGAGTGATAAAGTGGGGGGTATTAAAGAAAGGAAGAAAGTTGTTAAATTGCATGTTTGATGGGGTAATTGCATGTACTGTATGTCCCTCTGACAATTTGTATTTGGGGTATATGAAAGAAAATAATGCTTAGACCATCAGAATTATTCTGTGAATAGCTTAACTAAACCAGGGGAAACCAAATAGATGAAGCTAAAGATATGGGTACATTCTTTAAAAACATATTCTCCTTTTTTTTTTTGGGGGGGGGCAGGGTAAATAATATAGCCGGGGAGATAATATAGATGTTTAGCTTTGTGTCTTAGGCAAGGAAATGAGACAATAAGAAAGAGCTCCTTCACTGTCTCATATTACCTTATCCTTGAAGGAAACAGAAATACTTAAATGAAATTAAACTAAAGTATTTTATAATGAAGGGATAAGAGCGATTCAGAATAGATTATATAGATGTATGCGCATGTTTTTTTTTGCCCCTCAGAATTATGTTGCTTGATGTGATTGTAAAAAAATGGAAAGGCATCCTACAAAAGTTAATTTTATCCTGTCGGGTCTAATTCAACTGTACATAAATTGTATGTAGATTTTAAAAATAAAACCTGCAATAATTGGCCTCCTCCACTGCCGGACCTGTGCTGCGGGACCGGAACTGCAGGGCCCTGGCCTCCTCCACCGCTTGGCTCCGGCTTCTTGACTGGGCCCCCCTCTGCCCCCGGCCCCATAGCGAGCACATGGTTGCTATGGCGATAGTTACGCCACTGGTTGTACATTGTTTTTTAGGCAACGCATATATTTAGATTGTGACAGGAAAGCACAACCATTGTGTAGAACTGCGAAGCAGGTAAAAATACACATGTATGAAATTAATGGTAAAAGCCGCGCTGTGTGAATGAGACCGCAAAGTGTCAGATATAGTAGATACTGACCTTGGAGTAATGTGATACAATGTGTAAAAAGTGCAAAACAAAAAAGAAACGCATGTATATAACATGCACCTTAGTGTAAATGTAATTGCTACAAAATATCCATAATGAAAAATCAAATGCACTAAATATTAACTGTGAATCAATGTGATGCAATGTGCAAAGAATACCGACAAGAAAAACGCATGTGTGTAACTTGCACTCCAGTGAAAATAATAAATGGTTAAAAAATGTCCATGATCCTGGATCTTCAATAGTCCATTAAGTAAATAGAAGATAAAACATTGGATGTAGAATAAACTTAGTCTCCTGTGACCATCAACAGAGAAATCTTCTGGAATGCACCTCACCTCTAAAATAAGGAAATCCTGGAAAATAAGAAATCTAAAACAACTAAAACCAAAGCTATAAACCACCTTTGTGTGAGTCTGTTAAAGAAGACAGGGTGATACATGAATGGTGAAAGTTTACTAATGCTGTAGTTTCACATTGATTCACAGTTAATATTTAGTGCATTTGATTTTTCATTATGGATATTTTGTAGCAATTACATTTACACTAAGGTGCATGTTATATACATGCGTTTCTTTTTTGTTTTGCACTTTTTACACATTGTATCACATTACTCCAAGGTCAGTATCTACTATATCTGACACTTTGCGGTCTCATTCACACAGCGCGACTTTTACCATTAATTTCATACGTTATATCTGACCACACAGATTTCAGCTGCTGCTTAACTTGACTAGAGTAGTGGCGCGAGGTTTCACATCATTCAAAAATACACGTGTTGAGAAAATTTGGCTCTCATATACAGGATTACAAATTATGCATAGAAACCACATTTTTTTAAACATTAAGAAATATTGATATTATTGTTAACATCAAGCTAGTTCTTTACGTGAATATTTAAAAATCTATTTCAGACACTATACATTTCCTTTAAATCTGATTGATTGTTGATGGATTGCTGTCCTTTCCATTTAACTAGTTTTCTTTTCACTGCATTGCCAAATACATCTATAAGTGCTGCATGCTTGTTGTAATATAATTATTTTTTGCCAATCCAGATTGCATTACATCTTTGATGAACTGGAAGCAGCAATAGGTAAAAGTCCATCGTGGAACAACATTACTCAGTTAATTAACCAGGTCTGCATATCTAATGAGATAAATCCAAGTGATGCAAAACATATAAACATCAACTGTCTTGGTATGTTTATAAAATGTTTTTTTATTTGTATAGTATATTACCCAGGAATTAAAATGTCGTAATACTGTGCAGTGACCAGATTAAAATATTTTTTGTGTAAAACTAAAAATGTCTACACTGCTTCCATATTGCACAAAAGCAGACTGAAACACATGCTCAGCTAGTGGCAGTATCTTGACATGCATTATGTAATTACATACGTTGCTGAGCTTTTTCAGTTTTTGGTAATAGATGCTCCTTTTGTTCTTCTTCTGCTAAAACCTGTTTTGTAACAAAAAAATATTATCAGCCTTTTCATTGGATGTTTTTTTAAATAATACACTTGTGCCTTAATCCACACTGTTCTATAACACTGGAAATGTATTGAAATTAAGTGGACATAACCACATTTATCAAGTTACCTGCTGCTGTCGCAACAGTTTTAATGGAGCTTACTTGGATTAACTGGACAAAGAGATAAAATTGGCAACAAATCAGATCAACATCAGATCAACATATACCTAGTATACGTAAGGTGCACAGGGGCATAGAAGTGCACAGAATAATACAGTACAAAAAGTTTCCCTGCACACGTGCCAGCTACTCTCCACAAAAATAAATTCTACGCTATTTCAACAATGTGTGTTAAAACAGATTTATTATGTATAAATTTACAAATATATGTAAATCGAGACTGTGGCGCCAAGGCACCTCTGTAAAATATGGTCCTGTATTTGTAATTTATAGTTATCCTAAATACTGTACCTGTACATAGGTCCACATATTATGAGAAATTATTTTTTCTTAGCCCTTTCAAGGATTGATAAACTGTAGTGAGGTACTACATTGAGAGGACAGCAAAGCAGTTTGTGTTGACAGTGCCTGTAACAAGAAAGAGAAAGCCCATGTGAACATCTGAGGCCCCGTTCCCACTGCGCGATATGCATATTGCGCGACATCGCGAGATTTGCCGCGCGGTGTCGCGTTCAAGCTTGCATTGAGCAAGCTTGAATCGCGGCTAAATCCGCTCCAAAAAGGGTCCTGCTGTAGCGACACACGACCCGCGACAGCAGGACCCTTTACCCCATTGGATTGCATTGGAGCGCGATATCGCGCGTTAATTTGCCGCGATATCGAGGGAATTACCGCGGGATAAATCACTCAATGTGAACGGTGTCTAAAGTGACCCTCTGCATATGGAATGTACACTCTGCATTTATGGAAGTTTTCCTGGAAAACAATCATACATTAACATCTTCATAAGCACTGTTACAAGAATTTATTAGAACAATGAAATATATTCGCTGAAAAAGTTAGCCATAAACAATATTTAACCCGTTGGCTGTAAATGTATCAAATAGCAGAAGGAAAGTTGTGCAAAATGCAAAACTTATATAAAGCCAACCTTCCTGTGTTGTATCTAGACATTCTTTCTTAAAGTAATCCTGGGAAATGCACATGTTCTAGTCTTTCACCTTGTCCAGAGCTATCTTGTTCCGGTTATTTTCAAAAGGGTATCAAAGTGTTCTTTTATTACTGTGAAACCAAAAGTGTGATATGTGGGGTTGGGGGGGGCGGGGGTCAAAGAATTGAGCATTTCCTTATAGCAGGTGCATGAGCATGTCCTCATCAAATGTGTCTGGTTGTTACATGAACATAGTAGAATAATTTCCCTTAGCTGTTTTCAGTGACTGCAACTATTGTAAGATGATTTAGAAGCATTGTTTTCACCTGTGCTATGAGCCTCAGTTATCTCCCCTTTAATTGGGAAACCTTATTTATTTACTTAATCTTTCTTCAAAAATCCTTAAAGCATTGTTACATTTGCTTATTTTGGGGGGTAATAGTTTATGAATCACATTTTTTTGTTTCAAACTTTTTATTAGATTTTTCCAATACAATCAACAAGCGGTATACTTTTAAGATCACATTTTTGCGCGCAGGCACAAGACTTATCCATGCATTGAAATGTCATGTGATGTAACTATTTAGATATACATTTTCTAAACCTGTAGACAGCATTGTTAAACAAGAAATAGAAAGAGCCGCTCCCAGTAGGAGCTAGGAGATGGAGGGAGAAAGAAAAGTCCTGGGAGTCCGGGGGAGGAAAGATGTAGAGGGGTCGAAGAGGAGGCAGTGAGGTTCTACGTTCAGCGGAGGAGGGTCTGGAGTTTAAAGAGACGTCAGACTTCCGGGGACAGAGCAGGGTGTGCGTAGTCAATCCATGGCTGCCAGATCCTCACAAACTGTTTGTTAGTATCCAGAAGAATACTTGTCAATTTTTCATTTAGGAAGAAAAAGTCCACCCGCCGTTTGACTTCATCGAATGACACAAATTTCTTTTTCCAGGCTGAGGCGATCACCTGTTTAGCAGCCAGCAGTACATAGGTGGTCAAGCGGTGTTGGTCTCTGGTGAGGTTTGCGGGTTTGAGATGCAAAAGAGCCAACCAGGGATCACGTGCTATTGATGTAGAGAATAAGTTGCTCAGTAATCTAAATATTTTAGTCCAGAATCTGACAATCATGGAGCATGACCACCATGTATGGAGAACGTCGCCCTTGGTCTGACAGCCCCGAAAACAGTTGGCTGAGTGTGTTGGATGGAGGTGGGCCAGTCTGGAAGGTACCAGGTACCATCTAGTGAGGGATTTGAAGGCAGTCACCTGTGAGGTCACATTAATTGTACATGTAGGTCACAGTGGCGGTCAGATCCTCCACGTGCTCAGGCACCCCCCGGATACGGATATTTCCCCTGCGATTTCTATTTTCTAAATCCTCCAGTTTGAGGAGAGCAGTGGAGAGGTCACTTTTAACAGTATCTATATCCTGCTCATTGGAATTAACAACTGTAATGATGTCATCTACCTTATATTACACGTCGTGTAGTCTTGTGCCCAGTTCTTTGATATCCTTAGAAAGGCGTGTGGCTAGTTTGTCAGTGGCGGCCTGCAGTTCTCTCTGAACCAGCAGCTTAAATTTCTCTAGGAGAGCTGCATCTCTGCAGTCGTTGTCCTGCTGTGCGCTTGGTAGCTGCGAGGCGAAGCTGTCACGGGACGAGGTGTCTGCAGTCTCGACCAGATCCTGTGAAGACGATTGAGCCGGCGAGGGGGGTCGGGCGCCATCTTGGGAGCCGAGCGCGTTTTGATATTCACTGCTGGTGTTCTTTGCTGAGACCGCGCCGCTCCGGAGTACCGTCCCATGGAGTGCCCGAGGGTTCAGACGTGGCGAGGGTGGGTGAGGTGGCTGGATTGCCTGCAGAGTGGTCAGGTTAATGGTGGTCGTACGCCCCTGGTGGTGTGGAGCCGAACTAACATGCGGCCATGTTGATCGGCTGCTCACTAGTGCCCCCATGAATCACATTTTTTAATAAATAATCATTATTATCATTATTCTTTATCAAATACAGTTTCTATTGAACCATTACAATCCTACAGCTCAGCAAATAAACAAAGAGTCTTCTTTTTTCCCGCTTTGATGATTTCCTCCTCGTGGCACTTGGCCTTATTCCTGATAGTCTTCTTTCAAGTGGTAAAAGGACGGTTTACCCAGAATACCAAAGCCAGAATTAGTTAGCCCCTTAAATTTTGGGTGTATTGATTCTTCAGTGACTCTCAGGGAAAAACAACCCCCAGCTGCTTAAACTAGACACAAGAAAAAAGGGTGAGATGAACTGATAGGGATCAACTCAAAGTGCAGCTAATCAAAGAGGGTCGGAGAGTCAACATATAGTACAAATTTATAGATTTATTAGTTTTAAAAAGATTAATTGGACATACTTAATGCACCAGTTAAACCAACACCCATTATTCGTCTAAAGAATGGTTATTGCAACAACCTGTTCACTCATAAAAACACACACATTCACACTTGGGACGAGCTGATCAGCGTATTGTATAATGCCGGGTGGTGTTCAAGTGGTGTTCTTTTAGGAACATACAAATCACTCCAGTTTAGTTGCTGCTTCTCTGCTTCTTTCTGTGTTTTTTCTGGGCTTGCTGTTGGCACAGTCTTGCAGGCAGTACTCTCTCTTTCAGAGATTACATACAGAGTACTGTGGTTGGCACAGAGTAGTCTCAGGATATTTTACCATGCCAAGCTAGATTGGGTAGTGCATCTGGTAATATACCCTATTAGGCCACCCCCCTCCATAACTTCTAATATTTATGGTATCTGTTTAGTCCTGTCATGGGTACTCTAAATCCTTGGTTCTCAACTGGTGAGTCGTGACCCAAAAGTGGGTCGCGGCCCCGTGTTCAGTGGGTCGCTCTGTGCCTTCCACTTTTCTAGATGAGGTTCCTCTGCCTCCCCCTAGCGCAGCACTGTCAGTTCTCTCACCAAGCAGCCATTCAAAATATGCCGCCCGGTGCCGAGTGTCAGCTTGAGGTGGGATGGGCTGGGGCTATGGCCATGAGGGAGCTCCATCCATACGTACAACTCCTTTGTGTGTCCTGTAGAGGTGCCTGGACCGAAGTGATGTCATATTCTGTCTCCCGGCACCTCTACAGGGCACACAAGGGAGCTGTACAAGCAATACACACATGGATGGAGCTCCGTCACAGCACAGCAGCCCACACTATACCCCAGGCTGAGAATCCACCCCAGTTCTCGTAAGGTATGGAGACTTGGTGGATCTTTTGAATGGCATCCCGAACGCACCTCCCACCCACAGTTCGATCGCCCGCACCTGAACAAGCGGTACTGCAATGCCGTGCATCCCATTGCAGTGTGATTTGGGTCGTAACTTAGATAGGCAGAGCCAGCTGTCAGTCACGCAGCTGGGCGGATCCCGGCACAATTGTCGGTATCCGCTTCAGCTGCGGCGTCTCAGTATACCACAAGCAGCTGCTCGCGGTATACTGAGCCTAGGGTGACGGGAGGACACTAGTTTGTATCCTCCCGTTACCCTAAGGAGAACTATGGGGAGAAGACTTAACCCCATAGTTCTCCTTTAATGACTGAGGACAAATGTGGGTCCTGAGGTTACACAGGTTGAGAACCACTGCTCTAAATGGTATTGAACAGAGCGTATTAATTATCCGGTATATACTGTGCTTATATTGTTTTGCTGCCACTCTCTTTTCTCTCTCTGTTACTTATGTTGTTTCAGCTGTGCTGTGTCTTGTGAAAAATTATAGTTCGGCTATGTTTGTGAACACCTTTTTAGAGTGTTTGGAAAATCTAAAAATGTATAATGAAAAAAAGATCAGACAAAATTGCTGAATTCCTGACTCTGCCAATGTACTTAATTTACAGAAAGCTTTATGTATTAACAATGATATATAAATAAATTAACATGTTTTAAAAACTATATAGTTAAACTGTTATAAGTGCATTGGACAAAATGCTAAAATCTGATTGTTTCATGTTAGTATGTGTTATGGAACATTCATCTACATGGTTCCCATACCTCCCAACTGTCCGTCATTTGGAACAAAGTCCCTCTTTCCTCTTCAGTTGTCCCTCTTTTTGGTACAAATATCTATGAAATGGTACAAATATCTATGATTTAAGTGCCAAAAGTGTTATTCTGAACCAAAAGCTTTACATTACCTTTTAATTATCCTGTTTGCTATATTGACAGTCAGTGCAAAAGAAAAATAATGTAAAAAGAAACTAATTCTGGCAAAAAAAAAACCAATCATTTTTGGCATATAAATTCTTAATGTTCCACAAACCTAGGGGTGTGCCCATTACCTAAACATAGTGCTGGAGGGTGTCCCTCTTTCTCAAGTCGGAACATTGGAAGGTTTGGGTTCAGTTTTTAACAAAGCAATAGCATGCATTGCAAAGCCGTTAACCGGGTTACATATCTTCTGGGTCTTCCTAGAGCTAATATGTCATGCAAATATGCCATGATGTCCTGCAGGTAGTTAGGGTATATTGTAAATACACACTGTTTAAATATTAACACTGCATAAGAGATTTGCTAAGGCAGCGCAAATGTTGGTAGCACCCACCCATCCCCTTCACGACCCATGACGGGATAATCCCATCATAAATTCTGAAGAGGTTATACAGACTCTCAGAAGCTTTGGGGGGGGGGGGCTTGTAAGCCCCCCTATGTGATAGCAATTAAAGTAAAGTTAAAAAAAGTTGTAAAAATAATATTAAATAAATTAAATGTAAAAATAATGTAAAAATTATTTAAAGTCCCCCACCCGCGAGCATGTGCGTTGTCACGTAAACACGAGTCGGGCACGCCTACGTACTAAAACGACCATTGCGCTACACATGCTGGGTATCGCAGCACATGCCAGAGTGAGAGCAATAATTCTAGGGCCAATATTTATGGGTATCTCCAAACTATTGACCTGTATTGGCATTTAAAGCATTGTGTATGGACTTTTTGGGGTACTGAACTCTGTTGCAGTTTCACGGGCGCACACAATTTTTTACCTGGGCATGTTGGGTACCTATGTACTCAATATAATCTCATCTTTTATATTTTATAAAAATTATGGTTTTATATAGTGTTTTGGGGCACTAAATGTAACTTCAGTGCATTTTTCACAAAATTTTTGGTTTGATAATAAGTTGCGCTAATGTCGTGCAACATAAAAATTTGCAACTGCCACCATTTTATTCTATCAGTTCTTGGCTTTCAGAAAATATATAATGTTTGGGGGTTGTAAGTACTTTTCAGCCCTAAAATGTTGACTATATCATGTAACCAACAATTTTAAAAAGGCCTTTGTCCATAAGGGGATATAATAACTATATTTTTATAGTGCGGCCAACTACATTTCCTAAGAGTTACATTAATCAAATCCAAGTAAATCTTCACTAATCAGTAAAAAAAACAAAAAACAAAACAGTAAAAATCCAGAGTTAGGATTACCAGCAACTCTGTTTCCTGTAGTCTTCCGGGACAGTAAATGAGAGACAGAGGCTTCTCCCACTGGGACAGAAAACATGTTGTAATGCCAAAAGCTAAAAGAAGGACCTTTTGATGTCCTCCTCAGTATACCAGAGAACTGAAGAATGGTAAAAACTATAATAACTCCGGGCAGTACAAACATTAGCCCTTGCAGTGAGACTTCCCCGTTCTGCAAGGGTTAAGTGCTCATTTTGGCCTAGGGTGTAAAATAAAAAAATATATATATTTACCTGATCCTTGGCCCCACCTGGCTGCTAGACTGGTCCTCATGGCCTCTTCTTCCCAGGGCCACGGTGGTCTAATGACCCGGGATGTCATTACCTCTATACAGTCTATTAGACGTGAAGACTTTAAGGGGGAAAGAGGTTAACAGTCACCACCGTGAGACTTAGGACCACATAAATATATTGTGATATTTGGGTGACTTAACCCTATGGCAAGCGTGCAGGGATCAGTCTCAAAGAGACTCCTCCTCCGATTCTGTGGTGTTTCCTGTTTTCTAGACACTTCCTCCTGCATGGCTGTTAACACGCCGTTTCCCCTTAAAGTGACCACAACCCAAATAAAGGGGACCCATACAGAACTCATTCCTGGTGTCCTGTACAAATAAATATATATTTATATATATATTTTTACAACTCAGACCAAAACGTGCAGTTAAACCTTGCAGTGCAGGGGTAGCCCCACTGCAAGGGTTAGTTTTTGTACTGACTGGAGTTTTTCTATAAGTCTCTGGGTGGTGACTCCTATCAGTGTCTACAAGAGCTGTCTTTAGTGGCTGAAGAATTCTCAGCATCTGACATACTTCCCGATGTGTTAGAGGCTTAATAACATGTTATGTGTAGTAGTTCCATGTGAAGTTCCTAATTCATTACAGGACACACTAGTGTGGCAAGGTACCAGACACCCACAAGTGTGTCAGATGATTCCTCAGCTGCTGGAGCTCCTGAAGAATATCTGTACCTGCCTGTCTCATCTTTGGCCTTTTTCTTTGAAGTGATAATGTGACTGTAAAGGTGGCCATACACTGTACAACCCTGGTTGTAAAGTAATAAAAAAACGTACGATCTGCCCATCCTGGACGGCCAGATCGTACTTGCCATCATTGCAAGCCCGCCCCGCTAAGGGGCGGGCTTCCGATGACTGCAATGCTGAACGGGCAGTGTGCGCATGCGCACACACCGGCCCGTTCGGCAGTTGTCGAACAAGCATGCCACTAGCCTGTACGATTCTCGGCAGGTTTTTCAGCCTGCTGGTTCGACGGTCGCACGCCTTCCATACACTTTGCAATTATCGTACGATCGCGGGATTTCCCGCGATTCTCGTTCGATAATCGTACAGTGTATGGGCACCTTAAGGTAGGTTTACTTTTTGAGCTTAAAATAAAAAGGACTAAGAAACCTAAATTGTCACTTAATTCATCTTTTTTTTCTTGCATATAACTGACCTCCAATCCACTCATTCTAAATTACTCAACTGGCAACCTTTAGAAACCTTTTGTATATTTTTTTATAAGGTAGCTTAATAAGAGACATTATATAAAATTTATACACATTCATCATATATACTGATTTGCATGTGCATTAATGGGATTGATTTGCTAAAGGTAAACAGGCTGTTCACTTTGCTAGGGAATTTTCCCTTATCTTATGTAGCACTTACAATACATTCATGCTACAATTTAGAAGTAATTATTGTTTTTCTTTAAAAGACCAATGATGATACTTGATTAAGGCTTTATTTTTATTTTTTTTAGGATATTCCCGGAGAACTTTTTTATGCTAGATATGATCTCTCAAGATAACCACACAGAAGGATATGCATATTTCAAGAACATGCTATATCTATTTTCTGAAACTAATGTAAATAATTGTAGTGATACATTATATAATCTAAATCTACCTAATCAAGATTTCACTATGCCAAGAAACAATCGGAGTAATAGAACAGATGTGTTCAATGTACTTTTGCAAAAGACTTTAGAACATACCTTTGAAATGTCTGCACATTTTAGATGCTTAAGTTATGATAAACATCTGCAAAATCCCAGACTCTTCCCAAGTGTTGATAGCATTTTTAAAAACACATTTTCTTCAGTTCCTTTTGAAAAATACTTGGGTACACGCCAAACATCTGTAACAAAATTCAAAACTAAAATAGCGAAACTGGAAAACTACTTCAGATTTTTTTACTTTGGAGATGTTAAACACTTACTACATCTGGTTAAAGAGGATCTGGCAGAGTTTTATAAACAACCCCATTTTGAAAACATAATTAGTATGGAAGATGTCATTCTAATTGAAATCATAAGACACCTTCAGAATAGCATCCACTCGGAATTTATTATCTCTACAGTTAATCAGTTTGAGGACCTTCTTAATATCTTCACATCTATGCAACAGGCCATTGATATCTTACCCAGACCATCAGAAAACAAAGATGACTTCCTGTCTGAAGAGATTTATATGTCTGAAGAATTATCAAATTCCACAAGATGCCAAGCTCTTATACAAAACACACTTACTACATTTATACAGTCCATTTTATCAAGGAATATAATTAGAACCATTAATGATACACTTTTATTGTACAGCAACATATCTGGGGAAAATATTGAAATGATCCTAGGTTTTGTCCAAAAATGTTTACCAGGGAAAACACTTCACAAACTGCTATTTGATTTTAAAGCTAACAACCTCGACATTAAAGACACTGGTGACAAAATAACTTTGATAGATTATTTAAAAACTCACTGCAGTTCCTATATTTCTGCATTGGATCCCTCTCTACTTTCATTGTTAGATATAAACCAAAACTATGCAAGCATATCTATTCTTAATATAATTTTTCAACACTATATGTATGATTTTTTTAAAAATTCTCTTACAAGGATTTCTTTTTATAGCGGTTTTAATGTGGCCTCTATGAAACCTGTGTGTGATTTTCTAGAAGTGTTGCCAATGCATCTTAACAAAAATATATCTTTGGAAGATATCAATATTTTGCTCTTAAATTATGTTAATGGCTTGCATGAAAGTGTAGCTGAGGATAATATCACATCAGGGCATGTGGAAACTGCGCTATTTTTTATAATTAGTAGATTTGCAGCTCAAAACTTGAGTTATGCCAACAATCTTTGCACTCTCCTAATATCTCCTTATTATGATTCCCCAAAGACCAACACAAGCATAAGTAATGATTTTTTTTTAGACAGCAATATCCCTCAGAATGCAAGTTCTATAAATCTTTTATGCCGCATTATTTCAAAGGCTGGACATATAGAGCTTTTGCAAGGGGAATATTTAGTTTTCTTAAACAGATTGCACAGTTTTACCAATAGGCTGCCTTATGTTGCCAAAAAAACTATTTTAAATACATCTGATGAAATTAGCATGGCAATTATCAGGCTCTTTAATAACTATAATAAATCCATTACATTTTTAGATGAAGAACAGTTAGAAAAGGTTATTTTTGCAGAAGTTGAAAAACTTATAAATATTTTCACATTTTCAAAAGTTTTCAGTATACTTTCAAAATCAGAACTGGACATTCTAATAAAGAATATTTATAATGCTCTTTACAAAATAAAACATAGCACAAGTTTATCTTTTACTAGATTAAAACAAATGACATCATACTCTCTATGGCATAAAAATAACACAGACCTGAAAAACGCATTGCTGTTTTGGTTCAACACCATTATAGGTTTTACTGATGCAAAAACAAGATATAACATAGTAATGTCCAAGAACAGCAGCAATGAAGGGAATCATTATCTGTTTGAAATGGTGATTGACACATTAATTAAACTATTAGATGATTTTAGGGAAGATGAACATTTCCAGTTTTTCTTAAAACCTATTAATGAACACAGAAAGCATGGTAATACTGACGATTCTGATTTGGAGCAAATCATTTTGCTAATAAACTCTCTTTTCATGAATGCTACAACAATTCTAAAGACTTCACCACAGTTTCATTTTAGCACTGTTACTGGTGGATACCATGGAAGGAATCCTCTAACACAGCTAATAAACAGTTCACTAGCTTTGTCAAAGGCATTGTTTTCTATATCTCAATTATCTTCAGAATCATCAGACAGCAAAACTATTACATCAATCATTGAATACCTACAAGATGGTCTGCTAAACAATAAAAAGTAAGTACTAACTAATTGTGTTAATGTGATACTTTAACTGCTTTTAGATTTTTTTGTTAGCCTTATAACTATGCATACAAGTCTGTACCTGTTTATAGAATGTAGTCCATTATTGTGACCAAAATGTAGCTCTAATATTTAAACATGTTTTTCATGTTGGAGGAAAGCTTTAGTATAAAAAGAAGTCCTCCTACTTTCTGTGGGTGTTCTTGAAGGTCAATGACAGGTGACACTGCTGCCTGGGAAGTTGCATACCTTGTGCTAATGTGTGATTGTTCTGAAAATCTGTAACAGCAGGGGCTGTGACATGACAACACTTCTGGATTCAACTAGAAGTGTCAACTCCTAGTCCATTGGCACGTTCCAATTTGTAGAATGCATCCCCACTAACAGAACACTCATTTAACCCAAATATATGTTGTAATACTGCAGCACACATGTTGCTTTTTTGCAACGTGCGGCTTTCTTTGTTCACTTGCACGGGCGGAATCATGGCAGGAAACCACGCAATCCGCCTGGCACGACTGGGGTGCCATTAGAAAATAATGACACTCACAGCACGACCATGTGTGGTCGGCGACTCCGTGACCAGGCGGCAATCCACGCGGTTTTGTGCACGATTGGCACGTGGTTAGGAGTTTGCCCAGGTGTGAACCTAGCCTAACAGTGCCAATAAACTTTACAAATAAAAGTCCTTACCAGGGGCAGATGCAGGCACCATTCCTCCAGGGGGGGGCTCGGGACTGGATCCCATTGGGGCCCCCCAGCCTAAAGGCCCCCCAGCCTTCCTGCCAGCGGGTTCCCTCCGTGCTGCTTGCCCGCGGACGCTCCCAACATCTGTGCACATGTTTGGGTGTGGCTAAAGGCATGCTTGCTAATTGCCCTATACACTTTTAAAAGGACACTGCCATCCATGCTCCAGTTGCCCATTATTATATTTAGTTAAGGTGTGCATCTCTGATATTATGTATCATTTATCCCCTTTTACTCATGCAGGGTTATTCACTAAAGGGTGAAGAGTTTGGAGAAGGCAAGAGAAGAGAACAATCTAGGACAACATAGCTGAACTGGAAAGTGAGCTGAATTGGAGTTTTTTCCAAATCAGCTATTTTGTCCTAGATTGTTCACTTCTCCTGCCTTCTCCAAACTCTTCACCCTTTTGTGAATAACCCTGATGGTGTTAGCTCTTGTTATCCAGTTCCTAGAGTGTCCCTAGTTCCATAGTCATAGTCTAGTTCCTGCTCCTAAGCTCTTGTCTCCCAGTTTCACAAATACTTACTGCTTAGTTTTAGTCCCTCTTAACTGCTTTGTCTGTCATGCCTTATATGCTATACTCCCTGGATTTTACCACCTGCATGACCTGACCTAACTAGAACATCTCCTGCCCTGACCTTGGCTTTGTTAATGACTACATCTCTGCTCAACCCTGTGGCTTAGAATCTCAGCTCTTGTAACTCTTGGCAACAGCCTTGGCTGCTCACTTTGACTACCCTAGCCCTTCTCTTCCCCTTAGTAAGGAATGGCCCCCTGTTAAGGTCTGATAATCCATCTGGTTATCAGACCTTAAAAGGTACCTGACCATTACATGCATTTGGAGTATAACACCATGGTGTGGTGCTACATTTTTACTTTCATTCTCTTCAGCAAAAAACACAATGTTCTATTCTAGGGATAGACAGAGAACAAGAAAGTGAGAAACATGGGGATTTTAAGGTGTGCAAAAACCATACATCATATCCATAAGACACAAGTAGTTATATTTAAAAAAGGATGAGTTTTATTAATTTAAAATCAACATGATTCAAATGCATAGTTACATCTAGAATGTCCTCAACATGATACAATTGCATTAAAACCAAACTACCTCCTTAAGGTCCTATATATATATATATATATATATTATGTTTTCGTGCATGTCTATAAGCATAAATATTATAATTTTTGTTATAGTTCCAATGTGGGCCCGATCTTTGACACATTGCGCAACTGCATGTGCATCAGGAAGGTTGGAGGTAATCTAAAATATTGTATCTAAAATAGATCTATATATAATAAACTCCATAACAAACATCATCATGAAAACATCAATTAATTACAAATTAAATCAAAACATATCTTATGTTCACAGAAATGAGATCCTTGCTCTCAAGGGCTATTTTACAATCACCAGGTGATAAACGTAGGAGGTATCCAGGGATAACAGGACTGAAAGATTCCAGAGATAGATTAGAATAGATGTTCAATTCTATCCCTACTCTATCCAAAGCTAAAAAAGAAAAACATTTAGCTATAAGTACATTTATAACTATTATCTAGTTGTGTGGTCAGCTATTTGCCTAAAGTTTTGTTTTAAATAACAATGTGCAAGACCAATACACAGCTTCAAAAGGTCTGTGCAGAGGCTGATAAGACGAATTGCAATAATTGTCTGCAGCTTGGTGTGCAAATGGAAAAAAAGATAGTGCTAGCAAATATCCATTCTCTCAGGTGGTCATGGTTGTCTCACGCCTTTACTATTGCAGAGCATACAAGTCCCGCATTCCCAGCCATTATCAAGGATCACCAGGGTCCAGGATTTAGAGTCACGGTCATCATCCAACACCCTTATATGACGCATTTCATTCAGAGTGGGAAACATCCTCAGAAATTGTGTGACAAATATCCACAGCGTGTCCCCTCTCTTTATCCTGCCAAACCGTGAAGTGACCCTTCCCATCCTATCAGGAACATGTCAGAGGTGGAGGCCCGCCCACATTCCACAGTGGGATGCAAACAGGAAGAGATTCAACCTGCGATGCCACATGTGGTTGCTAAGCTTCCCCAGAATAGCACATGATCCAGAGGAGGAACACATATATCAACAAACAAACCCAATTAAACCCACATTGTTCCTATACCTATCAAGACAAAAAAAAAAAACATCTACAATTTAGTAATAAATGCAAGCCATCAAATATTTATGTATAAATAGTTCCAAATGCATATTCAAATATCTCTGTATAAGCATTATTCATATTGCAAGAAACCAAGATATTGAAAGCAGGGATTATATATATATATACACACTGAGTGGCCAGATTATTATGACCACCCCATAAGTACTTCGTTGGTCACGAGATGACTCCACGACATGACTTCGTTGGGCCGCCTCGTGACTCCACCAGATGTTGAAAGGTGATGCGAGGAATCTGACACTGCACTGTTGCCCTTCTGTTGTCTTGTACCAGTCTTGCCACTCTCCGTTCTGCTCTAACATTGACTAGACACTGACGGCCACAATTCACACGTTCAGACCCAAATTTTCAACTGACAGTCCAGTCTTTAAACACTTTAACAACAGCTGCTCTTGAACATTTAACAAATTCTGCTGTTTTGCTGATACTCGCTCCATTGCTCCGAGCGCCAACAATCATCCCACGTTCAAAGGCTGTTAAATCGCGTTGTTTACCCATATCTTCAGAAAAAAATCACTTCTACTGTCGTGGTAAACAACTTGCTTCCCTATTTATAATGGTCTGGTCCTCTAGCAACTTCAGCGCAAAATTATAGCTATTTATAGCTAATTTGCCTACAAACGTGTATATATATATATATATCCTTATTATCCCAAAAAACATGCACAATGTATTAATCAATTTAAACCTGGCTTCTCATATGTTTTCAATTTGTGGATCCACCTGCACTCCCTTTGCAACAAATATTTATCCACCTCTATCACAATATCTCCTCCTCTATCACTATGATGGATTTAGTACATGGAAGCAAGAATTCTCCCCTTACGCCCCCTGATGTCCCCAACATAGTCAGAGATCCTGTCTCTCAACCTGCAAGTGTCTTACCCACAAATAAAAAAAAACAAATGAACCACACGTGGTATTGCAGTTTGCGAAATGATGACTGTGTCAATCTTCCTGTAGGCATTGTATAAAATTCACCACTTTATTTTATATATTTACAAAAATTACAGCCTTGACACTGAAATGTGCCCTTATATTTGCAATATGACTCCTTCCACTTTTATACTCAGGTTTGACAAGCAGATCTTTCAAAGACTTCCCTCTTTTATAGGTCACTGGGTTCACTGTCACAAATTTAGATATTCTTAGGTTAGAGGTTAAAGTTGACCAATGTTTACTTAAAATATTCTTGACCTTTTTAAATTGATTGCAATATCTTAATGTTGGTTTCACCCAATTGACATCCTCCTTCTGTCTGCTGATGCCCATTTTACAAGACCTCAAATACTTTACCTTATTATAGGCTTTACATAGATGCCTCTGTTTAAAGCCTTATTTTCCCAGTCTCATCTTTAGATCATTAGCCACTGCTTGGAAGTCTACATCCAAGGTGCAGTTTTGGCTCACCCTCATATATTGGCCAATGGGGATACCCCTTACAGTACATTTTGGGTGGGCACTACTTGCCTCCAAAATAGTATTTCATGCAGTCTTTTTTCAGTATAGAGTTGTATACAACTTGTCCTTACAAATCTGTACATCTGGAAATTCTAGCTTCTCATAATTCATTTCATACATGAATTTTAAAGTCAAGTCATTCTTATTTAGTGCATCTGCAAAAGCCTTAAAACATACTTTAGAGCCAGTCCAGAGAATAAACCATGGCACAGGTACATAGCACAATTATCTCTGGACCACAAATGTTGCCCCCCTCCCCCCAGGTACAGGTTCACGTGCGATGGGGCACATATAGTCTCAATTGCCAAACCCCTGAAGATAGAGATAGTGGGACCCATTAAACAAAAATGTATTATGAGTCAAAATAAACTCTAATAGACTTAAAAGGAATGTTCATATTCTGACATCCAGTGTGTGAAACCTTTTTACATCCTCAATCCCACATCCTTTAGGGATCAAGGAGTACAAGGCCTTCACATCTAGACCCACCATTAAAGTTTCCACTGTAACCTCCAGACCCATTATCATTGAGACAAGATGAGGATTATCCCTTACATAAGACGCCAAAGCTTCCACATGCGTTCTCAGAAACCTATCAACGTATATGCTTGCTTCTCTGTCAAGGACCCACACACGGAGACAATTGGCCTCCTTGGGGTGTCCCTGACATTTTTATGAACCTTCAGTAATGCGTAGAAACTGGGATATGTGGATACTTTTTAGAAAATCTACCGCATCCTTAGTAATCAGATTCCTTTCAAAGGCATCATCTATTAGATTAATGAGTTCCACCTGATGTCCCACTATTTCTTTAGGAATAATCTGCATATACCAGTTCTCATTGTTCAAGGTTTTTTGCACCATCGTTTCATAAGCATCATCCGTCATGATCACCATGGTCCCACCCTTGTCTGCAGGTTTGATGGCAATATCCCTCCTATACTGTAATTGCCTCAAAGCCTGTTGTTGTGCTACCGACAAATTATCATTTTTTAACTTTGAAATCTGCATTCTTCTAATATCATCACATAATTTTTTTTTACAAAAGTAAGTACATTTGTATTCTTTGACAAGGGTAGGAACCTGGTTGATCTAGGCTTAAAGCCTTGTATAGAAATCTCCTCGGGTGAATCAGCGTCATTTGCAAACATTGTTTCCTCCATATCCAAAAGATGTCCCTCATCCCATCAATCAGGCAGATCCCGGAGTACTCTATAATTTTTTTAGAAATCTCTCCATTCCTATAGGATGCCACCCAAAGGTAAGTCACTCTTGTTGTGTATTTGTTTTAATATTAATTTCTGTGTGAACAAGTGAATGTCCTTGATGGTCTCAAATGTATTAATATTGTTCTTGGGGCAAAAAGATAACCCTTTGTCAATAACCTGTCTCTGGTCATCTGTAAAGTTAAATGGTGTCAGATCAAGAACACATTGATCTTCAGTTAAGACTTTTTTTTAGTAGGTATTGTTCTAGATTAATAACTCCACTGGTATTCTATACTCTCTCCCTTGTCCCTTTTGTCCCCTTGTTTCCACTTTTCGGTAATTTTCTCTAAAAATGGAACTGTCTTAGCTATGGGGTTCTCTCCTCCTTTTTTTGTATGGGTATATTGTTTGTATCTTTTTTTTTTCTTTTTTCTGAGTAATACTTTATGTGCAATATTGATATTGGATTACATATTTATTTTTGTCCTGGATTACATATTTATTTTTGTCCTGGGTATCTCTTAGTACTAGAGGGCTATATTGAGGGTTTTGTGAATAGTGAGGGGAGTTTTATCAGAAAAAACTGGGACAGAAAAAAATATGTTTAGATTTATACGAATTATTCATCCACTGTGTGCCCTTCCTTTTTGGCTTGAATATGTTTTTTTACTAATATTAGTCATACTGGGCTTAATTGACTAAGCGTTAAATACCACATAACATTGTTGTTGGTTATGTGTTTAGATGAAGCACTGAGATCTTGAGTGCTGAATTAAGTTTGACTTGCTTATAAAGACATTACATCCGAATACAGTATTATACACATACCGAGAGAACTTCCTGTATATATTATAGATACGCATGGACATACATACTAGCATAGACTAGCATTGCACTACAGGGCCATCTATAGCTCAAAAGACATAATATATGCTGTTGTATTTCCAACAGTTTTGAGGTAAAATAAGTAATGTGTCATTTAAATCTTAAGTATACAATTCACTAAAATCTATGATTTATTTATTGAATGAAATATTGCTTTAAAATGTGATATTTATCTAATAATTTAGGCTCTATGTGTTTTACTTTTTTAATGTTATAATTTCCAGTAAAAAAAGGCACATTTGCACCCATACCATTAAAACCAGCCAAGGCGTAAAAAACGTATTTTATTTGGTCCCATTCCTGCATTGAGCATGGCATTTTTCTCAGTATCTCCTTTGGATTAATTTATATTCCAGCAATGTGTTCTCAAATTCTTCCAATGCCTCAAATTGGTTGTTATAAACACTTGCACACACTGCCACAGGCTGATAGGCTGCAAATACTGACTGCCCCAGCCAGTAGGTGATAATTACTTCATACTTTTTTTGTGTGTGTGTGGTCAATTGACTTTAATGTTTTCCATGCAATATTTATCTCACTTTTTACAGTGTATGCGTTATTTAGCTCACATTTGTTAATTTATTTTTAATGAATTGACCATTTTCTGATCACATTTATATTTCACTGGAAAAGGTTAGATGGCCATATTATCTAATGTGATAATGTTTAGTGAATTGAGCTCATTGTCTTTTAATATACTATACTGTAAGTAAATGTTTCTTTTTTTTTCAGTTTGTCAGATATCTGTCTGTTAATGTATGAAAAACTGGATTTTGAAGATTTTGCATTGCTTCATAAGTTTCAGAACACTCTGAGAAACATTATATCATTTTTGGCAGGTTTGTCTGCAAAACTATTTATTGTTCAGTGCATGTTATTATACATACATCAAATGCTGGAGTTATTTATTAATTTCATTATGTAAGTATACTGTTGCCCAAAATCTTTTCTCTTACAAAAAAAAAAGATAAACGGGTGAATCCTGATCTATTCTTTTGCTCATTTGTATCATTTGAGGTGACTGAATTTGGTAATGGCGGTCAGAGGTGCCTTACAGGCCCCAAAGCAGGATACTCCATTTGGTTGTTCCATACACGTGCAATATACAAGCTGTACAATTATATTTTTTTGTGCTGTAGCAGAGGGATTATGACTGGGACAGAATATACATCTCACAGACTGGGTTTTCCAACCACAAGGGTGCTTCTTAAACTCTGAACTCATACTCAGATTGGCTGTCTCACTTGGGAGCACACACTCTCTAGTGCATGGGGGTGAGAAAAAAAATATAACAAAAAGGTTTGTCCTTTTCTTTTTTTCCACAGAGAGGGTTGGGCAGGTGCTATGTATTGCAAGTGTTCTGGGTATTAAGTAGCCTAAGAGTGGCAGGCTTTTCTTTGATGATTTGTTTTATTCAGGATGTTTTTTCTTGCCTTTAGTATACTTTAAAATGCTTGTGAATACACATAATGCTGGTGCTGGATGTTTTTGGAGACTGCTGTGTCTGTTTTTTGTGCTGAGGGTTCATTACAGGGAGCTGAAAACACCCTACTAATGTTTACCAGCTCACAGTATCTTACTATAAACTTTCTACAGGTTTCATTCAGTCTCTCTAAGCTGAATATTGATGGTGATTTCCATAAATGAGACTATCTAGACAAGGTAGAGGCTGTGGTAGGCTCAGATGATATTCAAATCCACTATTTTACTTTTGCCAAGTGCATGTGTAAAAAAAACTGTGTGCGCACATCCAGTTAACAAGCATCAGCATCTTTCATGGTTTGGTCCATCCTAGGGTGAATGCCTTGACTGACAACTGCTCCCACATATAGGGACGGTGTATCTGCAGAATCTTATTTTTTTTTCTTTATCTGAACTATTTTGCCAAATTGTTTTTCTACATAGTTTAGACCTGTGTCTCATCTAGTGTGTGGTTCTGGCTATTTCAGCTGTGTTAACCACTTGCTGTCCAGCTGTTGTAATTGAAAGGCTGGATAGCGGCTTCTTGGATGCGGGTGGGCATTTTTAAATGTCCCTTCCCGCCCTGCTCGTGCCCGCCGCTAGGCAGCATGCACGAGCTGGAAATTGGCTTCAAATGTAAACAGTCAGTGATGGCTGTTTACATACAAGCGTGCGGGCGTCTGTAGAGATGCCCGATCACTTGTAATATGCGTGCGGGTGTACGCTGCCCCCTCTGTCACAGCCTCCGCTGGCGATCCCAAGCTCCACTGTGCCCGGTGTGAGCCTGGGACCAGCACAGCAGCTCTGTGACTGGAGATCAGTACACGATCTGTGTTTGATCTCCTTCTCGTTGTCGGAATGCAGGAAGTGATGTATATTACATCACTTCCGCATTCATCTGTCACTCTCCGGTACAGAAGCCAGAGAGAAGCTGGTAAAGCAGGTCTCTGCTTCCCCAGCTTCTCTGGGGGGGTCCCTAGGGGACATTAGGGGTCTTTAAGACCCCTGATTTCTCCATAAAGATGACCTATCACTGAAAAGTTTGTTAGCCCCCTATGTGATAGCAATAAAGTTAAGCGAAAAAAAGTTTACAAAAAATAAAGTTACAAAACAAATAGCTGTCACCGCTAGCGCAATTGTTTTTCTTTTTTTGCTTTTCTTTAAAATATATTTTTTTACATTTTCCCATATTTTTACATTTTTAAAATGGCTTTTCAACTTTTTTTGTCATTTCACTTATTTTCTATTCTGTTCCGGTACCTCGGGGGCATTCGGCTATACACTCACTGCTGTTCGGCTCCTATGAGAATAGTTTGGCCCCTATGAGAATAGGGGTGAACGGCAGCGAGGGAGCTGCCAGAACTTCAGCTCAGCCATTCCAGATGTTGGATCGGCTGAGTCAAAGTCCCTCTGCACTTCGGCTGAGCCGAACATGCAGAGCATGTTCGGCTGACCGAAGGCAGCCGATGTACGGCTGAAGGCAGCCGAAAGTAGATTTGAACACTGCCTGTTCTAACAAAGGGTTAAATGATTACAACCCTGGCTTCTGAATTGTGTGTTAATGAGAGAAACCCGTACCACACATTCCTGCCCTCAGTCTTTCTATAAGGACAGATCACTGTGAAGGTCCTCAGAAAAATTTAAAATCAGCCATTTTGCTTGCTGCAACAAAACAGCTAAAAGATATATTTTTTTATATTATTTTTCAGTATGCTGTGTGAATGGTAACGCACAACAAACATATATAGGGTTTTTCTCGAATTTGACAGCAAAAGTAGAAATACATTTTAGGACAGCCTTCTATATTACAGACATTATTTAGTTGGCATCCTGATTATAGAGAAAGGTCACATATGCAAAATTGATTTCAAATTCTATCTGCTTTGCAAAAGTGATCATTATTTAAAGGTGTTCATAAAATGCTAAACTCGCAAGTACAGAAAAATCCATAGAAATGGCATGTTACTAAAGCAGTATGATTTTCATCTCAGACACACTAAGAAAAAGGAAACCAGTTTAAAGCACACTTTTGGTAAAACAATGCTTTTAAAATAAGAGGCAACTATTTCTATCAAATATCCACAAAGAGAAAACAAATCATTCTCCCTGATGTCAAACAAACAAAAAATGTTTTTATCAAATACTCCAATGCAGATGCAAAAGGAACTGAAAGCGTTATCAGACATAATAAATAGTTTATGTTTATAACCTTATCTTATAAATGACAGCTTGACAGCCAGCAATTCAAGAAAAAATAACCTGTTGCAGGACACTACAAAAACTGTTCCAGCCAGAAATTCAAGATTAAGTATATGTTTGTTATAAAATAAAAAATACATTTCTGTATTGCTTCTCATAATTGGCTGATTCAGTATTCAGCACTAATCATCATTTCTGTACAGCAAATGCCTTCAGTGAAGTGTATGGAATGGTGTACAAAAGGAAGTGTGCTCCAAGTAGGAACAATATGTTTCCAATGTAACAGGGCAGAACTTTACTGTGGGATCTGCAGAAGCTTGCACCTAGGGCTGTGAATCCATACCTATACAAATGTGCAACTTTGAGGCCTTGTGTAACAGCGTGCAGCTGCATCCTGTCATGCACCAGTTGTCACTCCTGCTACAGGTTTCTGCACACACGCTCAAGTTGTACAGCTGTGCGCATCCATGTGAATGAGGCCATAGTGCTCTTGGACTCTGTTGCCATGTATTAAATATTTGCTTGTAAAACAAAGATTGCATACATTGTTAGGCACTGGTTGGCAGGATTGTTAATGGTGTGTTTCACTTTTCACATACACATATCCGGGGGCCCGTTTCACTTAGGATTTTCACATACACATATTTGAGGGCCCTAGCATTTTTGGCTGATGTGGAGAAAACAAACTTTGTTTTCTCAGAATACTAATAAGTTATGTTCTGGTTCCTGGAACCCAGAGGCTTTGTAGAACTTTGGGTGAGATAAAGCCTCCAGTCCTAGATCAACATCCTACCTGATAGACAAGCCTCATTATTAGTTTCAGCTGTCCATAAGTATTTTTATATGTCAACTGACTGATGCACAGGTTTCATTTGATCTCTCTGCTGTAGGAGCCTGCTACTGTGTGAAAAGGCCGACTGCTGACAACACTGTCAGGGCCAGTTCACACCATAAACAGTTCATTCCAGAGGGGTCAGCTGCTGGAACGCACAGCATCACATCCTGGCCGGCTTCCTGCGTTCAGGGGCTGGAGGGCGCATAGCGGTGCATTGAGGTCAATGGCACTGCAACCACACCCCCTGCCTGCAGTGTGATGGCCCGCACCAAAATGCGTAGCACATCAGTGCCTGTGTTCCAGTCAAGTGCGCTCTGAAAAAATAGTGCTTGCAGCATTTTTTTCAATTGCACTGGGCCGTAACACAAGCACTGATGTGCTACGCATTCCAGTGGGGGGGGGGGGGGGGGGGGGGGGAGGAGG
>NW_017307406.1:164811-179963 GCF_000935625.1 Nanorana parkeri | reverse complement strand
TGTATTAAGCCCTACTGCATTGAACCTGTGTTTGTTTGCTGCATTGCTGAATAAATGTGCAGGACAAACCTGCTTGGACTGTTCCTGGGTGTCCCTGTCTCTTCCATTACCACAGCCAATACCAGTTGGGTGCTCCCCTTACAACATGTAGTAAAAAAAAAGCAAATGGGAGGAAAATCTATTTTATGCAACATTTAATCCTTGTCTATCCCTTCACTTGTCAGGAAGTACCAGAGTTTTGCCCATCGGAATGGCCATAGTAGGTGTACCAGCAAAGACTTGGGGCTGCTAAAGTGCAGTGATAAAACATTATAGTTTACCCTAAAACTCAAAAGTGAATAGACCCTAAGTCCATTGGACCCTAAGATGAATTTCCTAGTTAAATAGTAGTTAATTGTTTAAAAATGATAATCATAAAGCTGCAAAATGTTGTTATATCCTTTAGCTGCACAATGTTCAGACTGGGTTTTCCAACCACAAGGGTGCTTCTTAAACTCTGAACTCATACTCAGATTGGCTGTCTCACTTGGGAGCACACACTCTCTAGTGCATGGGGGTGAGAAAAAAAATATAACAAAAAGGTTTGTCCTTTTCTTTTTTTCCACAGAGAGGGTTGGGCAGGTGCTATGTATTGCAAGTGTTCTGGGTATTAAGTAGCCTAAGAGTGGCAGGCTTTTCTTTGATGATTTGTTTTATTCAGGATGTTTTTTCTTGCCTTTAGTATACTTTAAAATGCTTGTGAATACACATAATGCTGGTGCTGGATGTTTTTGGAGACTGCTGTGTCTGTTTTTTGTGCTGAGGGTTCATTACAGGGAGCTGAAAACACCCTACTAATGTTTACCAGCTCACAGTATCTTACTATAAACTTTCTACAGGTTTCATTCAGTCTCTCTAAGCTGAATATTGATGGTGATTTCCATAAATGAGACTATCTAGACAAGGTAGAGGCTGTGGTAGGCTCAGATGATATTCAAATCCACTATTTTACTTTTGCCAAGTGCATGTGTAAAAAAAACTGTGTGCGCACATCCAGTTAACAAGCATCAGCATCTTTCATGGTTTGGTCCATCCTAGGGTGAATGCCTTGACTGACAACTGCTCCCACATATAGGGACGGTGTATCTGCAGAATCTTATTTTTTTTTCTTTATCTGAACTATTTTGCCAAATTGTTTTTCTACATAGTTTAGACCTGTGTCTCATCTAGTGTGTGGTTCTGGCTATTTCAGCTGTGTTAACCACTTGCTGTCCAGCTGTTGTAATTGAAAGGCTGGATAGCGGCTTCTTGGATGCGGGTGGGCATTTTTAAATGTCCCTTCCCGCCCTGCTCGTGCCCGCCGCTAGGCAGCATGCACGAGCTGGAAATTGGCTTCAAATGTAAACAGTCAGTGATGGCTGTTTACATACAAGCGTGCGGGCGTCTGTAGAGATGCCCGATCACTTGTAATATGCGTGCGGGTGTACGCTGCCCCCTCTGTCACAGCCTCCGCTGGCGATCCCAAGCTCCACTGTGCCCGGTGTGAGCCTGGGACCAGCACAGCAGCTCTGTGACTGGAGATCAGTACACGATCTGTGTTTGATCTCCTTCTCGTTGTCGGAATGCAGGAAGTGATGTATATTACATCACTTCCGCATTCATCTGTCACTCTCCGGTACAGAAGCCAGAGAGAAGCTGGTAAAGCAGGTCTCTGCTTCCCCAGCTTCTCTGGGGGGGTCCCTAGGGGACATTAGGGGTCTTTAAGACCCCTGATTTCTCCATAAAGATGACCTATCACTGAAAAGTTTGTTAGCCCCCTATGTGATAGCAATAAAGTTAAGCGAAAAAAAGTTTACAAAAAATAAAGTTACAAAACAAATAGCTGTCACCGCTAGCGCAATTGTTTTTCTTTTTTTGCTTTTCTTTAAAATATATTTTTTTACATTTTCCCATATTTTTACATTTTTAAAATGGCTTTTCAACTTTTTTTGTCATTTCACTTATTTTCTATTCTGTTCCGGTACCTCGGGGGCATTCGGCTATACACTCACTGCTGTTCGGCTCCTATGAGAATAGTTTGGCCCCTATGAGAATAGGGGTGAACGGCAGCGAGGGAGCTGCCAGAACTTCAGCTCAGCCATTCCAGATGTTGGATCGGCTGAGTCAAAGTCCCTCTGCACTTCGGCTGAGCCGAACATGCAGAGCATGTTCGGCTGACCGAAGGCAGCCGATGTACGGCTGAAGGCAGCCGAAAGTAGATTTGAACACTGCCTGTTCTAACAAAGGGTTAAATGATTACAACCCTGGCTTCTGAATTGTGTGTTAATGAGAGAAACCCGTACCACACATTCCTGCCCTCAGTCTTTCTATAAGGACAGATCACTGTGAAGGTCCTCAGAAAAATTTAAAATCAGCCATTTTGCTTGCTGCAACAAAACAGCTAAAAGATATATTTTTTTATATTATTTTTCAGTATGCTGTGTGAATGGTAACGCACAACAAACATATATAGGGTTTTTCTCGAATTTGACAGCAAAAGTAGAAATACATTTTAGGACAGCCTTCTATATTACAGACATTATTTAGTTGGCATCCTGATTATAGAGAAAGGTCACATATGCAAAATTGATTTCAAATTCTATCTGCTTTGCAAAAGTGATCATTATTTAAAGGTGTTCATAAAATGCTAAACTCGCAAGTACAGAAAAATCCATAGAAATGGCATGTTACTAAAGCAGTATGATTTTCATCTCAGACACACTAAGAAAAAGGAAACCAGTTTAAAGCACACTTTTGGTAAAACAATGCTTTTAAAATAAGAGGCAACTATTTCTATCAAATATCCACAAAGAGAAAACAAATCATTCTCCCTGATGTCAAACAAACAAAAAATGTTTTTATCAAATACTCCAATGCAGATGCAAAAGGAACTGAAAGCGTTATCAGACATAATAAATAGTTTATGTTTATAACCTTATCTTATAAATGACAGCTTGACAGCCAGCAATTCAAGAAAAAATAACCTGTTGCAGGACACTACAAAAACTGTTCCAGCCAGAAATTCAAGATTAAGTATATGTTTGTTATAAAATAAAAAATACATTTATGTATTGCTTCTCATAATTGGCTGATTCAGTATTCAGCACTAATCATCATTTCTGTACAGCAAATGCCTTCAGTGAAGTGTATGGAATGGTGTACAAAAGGAAGTGTGCTCCAAGTAGGAACAATATGTTTCCAATGTAACAGGGCAGAACTTTACTGTGGGATCTGCAGAAGCTTGCACCTAGGGCTGTGAATCCATACCTATACAAATGTGCAACTTTGAGGCCTTGTGTAACAGCGTGCAGCTGCATCCTGTCATGCACCAGTTGTCACTCCTGCTACAGGTTTCTGCACACACGCTCAAGTTGTACAGCTGTGCGCATCCATGTGAATGAGGCCATAGTGCTCTTGGACTCTGTTGCCATGTATTAAATATTTGCTTGTAAAACAAAGATTGCATACATTGTTAGGCACTGGTTGGCAGGATTGTTAATGGTGTGTTTCACTTTTCACATACACATATCCGGGGGCCCGTTTCACTTAGGATTTTCACATACACATATTTGAGGGCCCTAGCATTTTTGGCTGATGTGGAGAAAACAAACTTTGTTTTCTCAGAATACTAATAAGTTATGTTCTGGTTCCTGGAACCCAGAGGCTTTGTAGAACTTTGGGTGAGATAAAGCCTCCAGTCCTAGATCAACATCCTACCTGATAGACAAGCCTCATTATTAGTTTCAGCTGTCCATAAGTATTTTTATATGTCAACTGACTGATGCACAGGTTTCATTTGATCTCTCTGCTGTAGGAGCCTGCTACTGTGTGAAAAGGCCGACTGCTGACAACACTGTCAGGGCCAGTTCACACCATAAACAGTTCATTCCAGAGGGGTCAGCTGCTGGAACGCACAGCATCACATCCTGGCCGGCTTCCTGCGTTCAGGGGCTGGAGGGCGCATAGCGGTGCATTGAGGTCAATGGCACTGCAACCACACCCCCTGCCTGCAGTGTGATGGCCCGCACCAAAATGCGTAGCACATCAGTGCCTGTGTTCCAGTCAAGTGCGCTCTGAAAAAATAGTGCTTGCAGCATTTTTTTCAATTGCACTGGGCCGTAACACATTGTGGTGTGGGCCGCTGCGGGGGGGGGGGGGGGGGGGGGTATGGAAAGCAGGAATCCAGCCAGGATGCAGTCCAGTGCGTTCCAGCAGCTAATCGTGCTGGAAGGCATTGGAGCTGGTGTGATGTGAACCGGCCCTAAAAGTACAAGTGCTGCCTGTTAGTTGATTAGTAAGAATTGACACGAGTTTAGTTAGTAGCTTGGACGAGCAGATGTTTTGTTTGTTTTATGCTATGGACTTGTTGTATTAAGCCCTACTGCATTGAACCTGTGTTTGTTTGCTGCATTGCTGAATAAATGTGCAGGACAAACCTGCTTGGACTGTTCCTGGGTGTCCCTGTCTCTTCCATTACCACAGCCAATACCAGTTGGGTGCTCCCCTTACAACATGTAGTAAAAAAAAAGCAAATGGGAGGAAAATCTATTTTATGCAACATTTAATCCTTGTCTATCCCTTCACTTGTCAGGAAGTACCAGAGTTTTGCCCATCGGAATGGCCATAGTAGGTGTACCAGCAAAGACTTGGGGCTGCTAAAGTGCAGTGATAAAACATTATAGTTTACCCTAAAACTCAAAAGTGAATAGACCCTAAGTCCATTGGACCCTAAGATGAATTTCCTAGTTAAATAGTAGTTAATTGTTTAAAAATGATAATCATAAAGCTGCAAAATGTTGTTATATGCTTTAGCTGCACAATGTAAATAGTATGGCAACAGGTAATTTTAGAAGAATTCCTCATATATATTGATTGATACCGTTCAAATATTCTTGTCATTTTGATTTTGATATTTTTTTCTGTTTACTTTTTGTGATTTCTAATATTGCAATATGCATATCAGGTTAGTAGGTTTAATGTCTTGCTGACTCCAAAGTATAATAACCTGGTTCCCTTGTTTCATCTATTACAGATGATCCAGAATATCTCACTGAACACATTTGCATCCTTTCCCAATGTAGTTCAGCTGAAATTCTACTATCTCTTATTGAAGGTATCAACCTATTTAATGAAAGGTTGAAGGTATGCTTACCTATCTGTTTATTTACATGTTTATCATCCCTCCCATTTAGCCATCCACCCGTTTGTCTTCAATTTACATTTAATCAGTCACTGTGGTCACCACATACTGTGAATTATATGATTTCTTGTTTGTAATACACATGAAATTAGACAGTTTTTCCCCATAGTTCTCTTTAGGGTCATGGGAGGACTTTTACTAACTTCCTCCTGTGACCCAAAGCTCAGTATAAATGTAGAAATGTCACCAGCACACCAATCCTTTTAAAATAGCAAAAGCTTCATTTATTGAAGTTGAAGCTTTTGCTATTTTAAAAGGATTGGTGTGCTGGTGACATTTCTAAATTTTTGCTGACATTCGCGGCGCCATCCGCGGTCACTGCGAGCACCCTCCACTACAAGGGACATATCGGTAAGGAGTGCGACAAGGATAGTACTTATTGTCTGACCTGGCATACTTGTTCTGCACCCCCGATTTTTGGAACCACTGCGTTTGGTCATATGACAAAGAACTTCAATAAATGAAGCTTTTGCTATTTTAAAAGGATTGGTGTGCTAGTGACATTTCTACATTTTTGCTGACATTCGCGGCGCCATCCGCGGTCACTGCGAGCACCCCCCACTACAAGGGACATATATCGGTAAGGAGTGCGACAAGGATAGTACTTATTGTCTGCCAAAGCTCAGTATATCGCAGGCAATACTGAGAGCGCCACAGCCGGGACAGATCCCAACAAAACTCTCAGCTGTGCCTGCCCCCTCCCCCATTCGTTCCTCCACTCAGCGCTGGAGGATCGGAGAGGGGAGGGGGGAATCCCTGTGGGGAGCTTTGACTCACAGTCTGCTCACTGCATGGAGACAATCAGGAAGTGAGCAGATTGGTGCATGCTTCTGCTCACTTCCCAATCGATAGAGCCTGACATGTGACAGCTTATTTGTCACAGGTCGGTTCTAGCTATGAGGATGAGTGGAAATCACTCACCTCATAGTTCTCCTTTAACCATTTCCAGCGGGTTCACGTAAATGTACGTCCTCCGCTGGAACTGGTTCTACCAAGAAAATGGCTGCTGTTGCAGCCATGTTCTTGGTACCATTTTAAACAGCCAGCGATTACTGTTTAATTACAAGTGATCCAGCATCTGTACAGGTGCTGGATCACTTGTATGGTGCTGCAGCATGTGTCACCCCCTCCTTCTGCTGCCGCTTATGCCGGCATCAGCTTCCCGTGCTCCACTGTCCCCCGTATGAGCTTGGGACCGGCACGGCGGGTCTCCCCCGACAGATTGGAGGACAGATTAGCAGCTTCCAGCCGCTGATCTCTCCTCCGATCGCGGCACCCGGAAGTGATGTGCATTGCATTACTTGCTGTGTCACTGGGCACATACTCCGGCTCCTAGAGCCAGAAGAAGCTGGTGAAACAGATCTCGGCTTCATTAGCTTCTTTGGGTCCCTAGGTGACATTAGGGGTCTGAAAGACCCCTAATGTCTCCATAAAGAGGACCTGTCACGTTATATCTGCTATTATATAGGGGGCTTTGTTAGCCCCCTATGCGATAGCAATAAAGCTGAGTGAAAAAAATTTTATTCAGGGCCTCTGAAGCTGTTTTCTAGCCAAAAATTCAGATTTTATCATGTGTGTTCAAATGTAAGAAGTTGCTCTGGGCAGCAAGTGGTTAAATGGAAAGAGTACTATATTTATAGTTATGTGATTTTCACATTGGAATGTTCTTGCGTTTCCATTTATTTGTTATTTTTTTATTCAATATAAAATTTTAAGGTTTAACTACAAGAAGGAGTTATCTGCATGGGTCAGAATTTTTTCAACCTTTGTGCTTAAAGTGCATAAGACACTATGCACTGCATGCTATGCATGTTCGGCTGAACCGAAGGGAGCCGAAGCCAGCTGTTGTAAGGCTGAATTGAACCGTAGAGGACTGAAGTGAATAGCTTACTTCACTTCGGTTAGGCTATTCACTCGGCTGCCTTTGGCAGCTTAGTGAATAACCTCCTTAGTATCCAGCAGAATCTGCTGGTCTCCTGAGCACTGGCCCGGATATCCTGTTTTAGGGTGGCTTCTTTTCCTTGCAGGGTCCTATAAAGCCGCCCTTGTGTGCGCTAGAATCCTGTGTGTGTCTTCACAAGCACAGCAAGGCAAGCCTCTCCCCTCCTTCAGCAAGCTAGCAGATAGCTACTAGCCAGCTGCTGCAGACCTTCCCTTGTGATCTTGTACTGTACAGGAAGTATAGGAAAGTGGAGTTTACAGAGTTGGAAACATGATGACTGTAAGTGCTTTGGCAAAAATATAAAGAAATCCTTTTCTGGCCAATGTATATTTGTTTGATCTGGATTCATTATTAAAAAAAGTTTGAGATTTTAATACTACTTTAACCCACCAAAATGTCATATGGATCAGACGTCTATCATCTAATGTTTATGGGCCCTCTTAAAATCTCACTTTGAAAAATGATACAATGGTAATTTTTACTACTTATTTTTTTGCTAGGATGTGCAAAACCCTGGGACAGATGTTGGTGATTGTACTCATTTCACTTTAACAAGCAGACATTTATTTGACATACTCATAGTAAATTTCACAAATATTTTTCAAAATGTAACCATTAAAGGGGATTGCCTGTGTAACTCAACAATGGATCATGTTCAACAGCAGATGGAGAAGTAAGTTTTTCCTTATTATATTTTTCAGTGAACCACATATTCTTTAAATCACTGCCCTAAGCAATTCAAATTAAAGTTTAAGAGGTGTCATTGTATTGTTAGTTTAGTTACATAAGGTCACAGTAAAAAAAAAAAAGAAGTCACAGATCTGGACATGAGGAAAAAAAAATTAAAGGTCAGAATATTTACATTGTGTATTTTTCATAAGCTGGTTTATGTGAAAACAAAGCATTAAAGACATTTATTTTTAAATAAATACGTTTAATTCATTTACTTCCAGTACAGAGTATATTTAAAACCAATATGGCAAAGTGGGCAACAGTGTACCCCAACATGATAAATGCATGTTTTATGTTTGTTTGTTTGTTTCATAAACAGCAGATTAAATACATAAATAATTAAACAACCAGTCAGGTCACAAACTGCATTAACATAAAATTGATATTTTATTTTGGAAGAAAGTTAGTATTTAACCTCATTATCTGCATAGCAAATACTAAGAAATCAGATATTAAGCATGTTACTAAGAAGTATTGGAAGTCATGTGATTTAAACAAGTGTCCAGGTAAATATTCACTCTCAATAATCACATCATCACTTCCATTGGACATGTCTATGTCCCACTAGGGAGATTCACCCTCTTTAATTTTCCGGGTGGTTAATATCACCCAGAACAGGAGGTGAGGGGTAATCTTCTAAAGGTGACTGCTGTTACTGTGACATCGCTTAAAAAGGGAATTCCTGCTCACTTTGGATTGGCAGGGTTTTGCACTTAATGTTTGCCACTTGCAGCCAGTAGGTTGTAAGACCCGATATTTTGGGAGGCTGATTCAACTGAGAACACAGATCAGATTGCATAGTACATCATAAGGGACAAAGCACTTCCCCTACCTCTTCTAGTGGTGATTGAACAATTAGGCTCAGTTCATTATACACAGGATGAGTCCAAACAAACATACAGTGCATTTTGTATTCAAAATTAATGTTTTGCACCATATCATCAATTATTTTTTGCAGAATAAAGGCTATATATACATCTCTTTAATATATATAAAAGTATATCAGTTTTTAAACTTCATAAATTACATTGAACAAATGCAACTCACATTAAACAAATGCAACACATATTAACTCAAAATGTTTACCATAATTGGTGCACCATAACTTTCTTTAGGTTTGAGAACAGTTATTCTATACATTCTGTAAATACATTTGCAAAGCAGAAGTTGACTATTGTTTCATGCTATTCAACCACGACATCTAATCGTTAAATAAATGTTTTTTACAGGCTGGTGTTTAAAATGAAGAATTTGTTACCTAACACAATGGCACAAAAGCTATTTGTTAACAATACTAGATTCCATGGTAATGTATTGGTTCATAACTAGCAGCTTTATACAATTAGTTTTTAAAAATAGCTTATTTTGAATGAAGTTTTGTCAATATATCTGTAAATATATTAAAGGAGATTTATGACATACAGCATATTATATGTACTTTTTACCTTTTAACCTGCTAATAGTGTTCTTTGCTCTCAAGGCAACTGTACATAATAGATATCCATGTTTCAGAAATCAGGGAAGAGCCACCAACAGCCCTGAGCCTTGTTTAATCTCCACAGGGGGCACTTGGCCAGGAAGGGGGTCTAAACACCTGGTCTTGAAGTGGTTAATCTCCACAGGGGGCAGTAACAAGGGTTATAACCCGCCCTCTACTTTTTTCAAGCTTACAGGCTGAGGTGTGGCTGTGCTTTCTCAATGCGCGCACACCTGCTTTCGGACCAGAGCATGCACACTGTGACATGGGTCTGTTTCCATGGCAACATGGCACCACACTAAGCGGGAGACCAAGGCAGTGGCACACTGAGGTGAAACGTGCCACTGGCTGCTGTCAGAATACAAAGGAAACCATCTGGGATTCCTCGTTCAATGCTTGTAAACATTGATGGAGTAATCGCTTCTATTTTGCTGTTCTGCTGGTTGAACAGAAAAAAAAAGAACAGTGTATGGTTAGCTTAAGAGGTGAGTGTAGCTGTTTTACTTTAAAACTGTACAGAACTGTGTTACAAGTGAGTGCTAATAATGCTGAACCTGTAAACATCTTGCATGAGGGAATATGTTTCCGAGGTTTATGAAGAAAAAGAGCAAGCCTGAGTGAATACATTGTATAGGTATTCCAGTGAGTGTGTTGTTTTGTGTTTAAGATTTTTTGTACAACTTGGAGTAAGTAACT
Source organism: Nanorana parkeri (assembly GCF_000935625.1). NCBI lineage: Eukaryota > Metazoa > Chordata > Amphibia > Anura > Dicroglossidae > Nanorana > Nanorana parkeri. The sequence goes on along the minus strand of NW_017307406.1, from coordinate 169,898 downwards.
TGGAGTTTCACTTCAGTCCCTGATTGGTATCAAGTCACTTCTTCAAGGTTGGCAAGACTTGTAAAGTCTCTTATAGGTGGAAGTGCACTGGTCACCCTCCTACTTAAAATGCTCTCACTGGACACCACTAGCTCACTGGACCCAACCAATATGAACAACTTAAGATCCATCTCCGGGCTCTGTTTACCACCGAATTCTTGAACTCCTGACCTACAACTGTTAAAGTTGCTACCTCACTGATAACAACTTTGACCTTTACAGTCTGGCTTCTGCCCACGTCACTCCACTGATGCTCTTATGAGGAGGGCCCTCCTAATCCTCTTGTATTGAATTGTATTGTAACTGTACTGTCTCCCTTTATTTTAAAAAGCACTGCACAAACTGTATATAAATCATATATAATAATAATAATAATAGAAGTAGGATAGTCTCTCTAGTTGGTTAAAGGAACTGCTTGTCAAGGTCATCCTTAGGGAACTCTGCTCCCAACTTGTGAATAAATGGACTTTCATGCACAATGGCTGATCAAGGCAACTCTAATAGACTGTTGGACTGTCAGTAGTATCAGCTTGGATCTTGGACAAATCTGGTGCTCAGTTGAAGGTTAGCCTTTGTTGCAGGAATATAGAATCAAAGTATTTGTTACTATTGCTAGGAAGACATGTTACTATTTTGCAGTTTTCAATTGTAGTTTCGTCGATGACAGGACTATCTTGAAGCTGCAGGTTGTCCTCTGTGGCCAACTCTATATTATCTACTGAAGTAGATAATGATTTAGAATCACTAGTAACAGAATGAAACATCCAGGCTGCAATTTGCTGTGGTGTGAACAGGCCAGATTTCTACATAAACACAAAGCATAAATATGTCTCACCTAATATGTAGAAGCTTCCCTGGACCCCACAGATCTCTTGTCAGTTGTAGGCTTTTAGCCCTGGATTGATCAATATAAGGGGGCAGAGCTAGTTGCTGCTGAGACTTCAAAGACCTAATTATCGACACTCTTATGAAGGGGCCTGGCTCTGAAACATGTAAGTAGCAGTATCCATACACACAGGAGCTGAAAGGAGGGTGTGGATTCAAATGTTTACGACTTGCTGCCACTCTGCTGATTTTCAAGTTGTTGTCTGGGACTCCATCTCACTGTTCTTTCTTCAGATGGCATATCGGAAGGAGGTTGTTACACCTATATGAGCATTTTTTAGTGCTAATTTTTAGTGCTGATTTTTTGGCTAAGCCTATGACTATCGGACTCCTTGTAAATACAGTATACAACAAGTAAATAAATTATAAAATTATAATATGTCTTTCTATATACACAATAAATGTGTTTTTTTTCTGCAAATCACAGTGTTCTTTTGCTTTGCATTTATAGTTTTGTATTCTGGATTTTTACTAAAAGTTGTAGTGGGTTTATTGTGGTGTCAATATGTATAGTTGGCTAAGACATGGCAAAGTCTTGGTGAGTGTATACTACTGTGTGACATTTCTGATTTATGCATAGGCCACATACTGTATGCCATGGCCTGGGGTAACAAGGCCACACATGCCAGATACTACGGACAGTATTGCATTTTTGTGCATAGTAAAACAGTTCATTTTGCCAGTGCCCTCATCGATGTTGCCTTACACAGGCTATGCATTTGTCAGTTGAAAGTGTACTGTGTACTTCTAACATGGAATGGCTAAAAAAGTAGAGAAAAATGTTACCCTGCTCTACCTGAGATCATTGTGAGCTGCCCTGATGAAGAGAGGATGATATGTCTCTTTCTGCCTCTCAAGCACCAGTACTTGTGGGTTAGGATGCTGCAGCACAAGACAATTGGTCTATGGGGGAACCATTTGAAATGCACTCCAATGTGAAATGTCTAGGAAGCAATGTAGCGCAGTATGATGTGAGCAGGGATAAATGTAGTGCAGTGCAGGTGGTGAAACAACTGGATACAGTCATTTATATAATGGTGGTTAATTTGAAAGTGCACCACCAACTGGCAAAAAGGGCAAATAAAAGGCCACCCTCTAAGTATTTTGCCTGAACAACCCTACCTGCTGGTTTGAAAGACCAAACCATTTACTGCAACACATATTGTACATTGGGGAAGATTATGGTGTTATTTTGCTGATTGTGCAGAATTTGTATACTGCTGATTGCTGACACCTTGCCCACACAATAGTATGACCACTTTTCACTGTAGTGTACAAAATGTACCATTTTTGTATTACCTGTTACTTTGACCCCTCATGTTGACAATGTACCAAAGTTTTGGGCTCTGTTGCCTTTTTGTGCTTGTGGAGTCTGAAAGAAAATCAGTTATTGTTTACCTCCACCTCATAATTCAGATATATTTTGTTATGCCCAGAGCAAATGTCTACTCCTCCTCACATTCTATACATTTTCCTGGCTGAACTATTCAGCATTCAATAATGAATCTCTACGACATCACGGGTAGGGTTGGCCATACAGATAAAATATTGTTTTTATACATAATGGGTTATATTGGTTTTCTGCATCCATAACACCTGCACTACAGCTTTATAAGAAATCTAATTTCTAAATTACAGTGAGAGCAGAAGAGGGATGAAAAACCCCTAAAGATCAAGTATACTGTTGTACAAAATATTTTGTTCAGTTAAAACAAATTACTGCATGCATCTGCCTTTCTGTTTTACACGTATGTATAATGTAATCTTTCACACAGATTTGACAGTTGGAGACATTTTACAGAATTCAAGCAGATTTGTGTCAGAAGTCAAATCATTAACAAACATTTCAGTAGAAACTGCTAATGTAACCCTGCAAATGAAACTGTCTAAACTACAGGTATGGAATGTCATTTTCTGCACTTTCTATGATGAGTATACCTGTGTGTAGCTATTTATAGCTCCTCTTCATAAGGCATTTGCCACTTTTTATAAAATAACATTCAAATGTAGGTATGTGTAAGGATAGAAAATGTAATTGTGAGGGTTTTGCCTAACGTAGCCATATTGTTTTTGCAAATTGTAGACTTTATCAAATAGTTTAAAGCACAACTTCAGGTTTAAGTAAAAAAATAAATTTGGTCAGCAACGGTTAAAATAAAAAATGCAACTTTCACTGCAATGCTTTCCTTTTCCTCAACACTGTCCCCTGCCAAGATTCTGCTTCAACAAATTGCTGCCATTCCTCTTCTATAAAGCTCTGACCACTGTTCCCCTGTTCAGCTGACAAGTATTATAGTTACATTTGCTTAAAGTACCTCTTTCAGTACCCAGGTGGATAGAGACTGATTATAAGGGGCGGAAATGACAGCTCTTTGAGGCCCCAGACACCAGGGGTTGTCATGAAAATGCTGCATTTCTCCAAATCATTGCCATTTGTAATAATTCAGTTTTACTTTGCAATCCTTTAAAAAAAAATAAAAAGAAAGTTATGCAGTTAAAAATTACAGCTCTGCATTTTAACCCCTTAGTAACACAGCTTCAGAAAATGTTTTCGTTCCTGGGGACCGGAGCATTTTTCCATTTTGACTATGTGTTTTAGTCATCATTTCAATCTTCCTCATTAATTGCACCTACACAGATTATATACTGTTTTTAAAGCACAAAATGGACTTTGATGTGATGTGACATATGCATATATAAATTCTTATTTTGTTTATAAAAATAAAAAAATGAACAAAATAATTTTTTTACAGTTTTGGCAATGTTAATGTGTACAGAATTAGTGTAGCTAACAGAAAGTATTTCATAATAAATTATGTTATTTGTCCTGATTCATCATATGTCTGGGATTTCATTTTATTTTGGGAGTTATAGGTCACAAATACAGTTTTAGTTTGGAACAATTTTACAATGTGGGATTTTTGTCTCCTATCTTTAATAGCCTCCTCGGCACTATATTTTCTTATCATTCTTTTTATTGAACTTATTTTTGGAACTTTTTTTTACTTTTCTCAACTTTTTTTTCTTTTTTTAATGTTTAAAAATTGTAAAAACGTTATTTTTTATTTTTAAATGTTATAATTTTTTTTAAACTAGGGGGCACTAAGTATCTCTGAGGAAAATACAGTATTCTTTTTCTCTTAGATACTCTTCTCTTTCTCTAAAGGTGCCCATACACTGCTCGATTCTCGTACGAGAATCGAGCAGTGTATGGGCACCTTAAGAGTTACTTTGTATCAGTTTTCTGCAATCCGGCTCAGTGGCTGTCATGGCTCTGTGATCACAGCAATTAGCTATTGCTGTGATCACAGAGCCATGACAGCCACTGAGCCGGATTGCAGAAAACTGATACAAAGTAACTCTTAAGGTGCCCATACACTGCTCGATTCTCGTACGAGAATCGAGCAGTGTATGGGCACCTTAAGAGTTACTTTGTATCAGTTTTCTGCAATCCGGCTCAGTGGCTGTCATGGCTCTGTGATCACAGCAATTAGCTATTGCTGTGATCACAGGGCTGGGAACACCTAACCTCCAGATGGGATTAGTCCGTCACCGGTCGTTAAGGTACTGAAAGACTGTGAGGGAATTATCCTGTCATCGGTACAGAAAGGGGTTAAGTCATTCAGAAATGCTTCATAAACATGTGGGGGCAAAGAACCAAAAACAGCCCAGGTCCTAACATACAAAGAATCCACCACTGCAAATATACAGTATAAACTCAACATGTTCCAGCACTCCAATGCAGGCACATTTTCTCCAGGTGTCTTGGGTCTGTTTGAGTGATGTCACAGGTCCTGTCCATTCTCTTTTTTCCTGTGATGGTTTATAGATTCTGAATGGTGCAGCTGTCTGCCATTCATTCACATTCTCCTGTAAATTAACATGAAGTAGATTGAATGACATTGGGGGCCATGTAACCTGGAGGTGGAGGAGCACTTGATTTAGGTTCAGTGAGCCGAGGGTGGGACAGCATGGAACTAGGGTTAATATTGAGCTGATTTTTTTATTTTTTTAAAGATGCAGGGAACTAATATTTTTAGTGTATTGCCCAAGCTTAAGCTTTGAGAATGAGATGTGATTGAAAGAGTTTGTAATATAACTTAACTAACAACAAGAAGGCAACTACTAATATCTTCTTGAGGTAATTGTAATTAATAAAAGTT